>NC_142888.1:65582661-65889838 GCF_051225735.1 Oryctolagus cuniculus
TGTTTCCTTGATTTTATTTGTTGTTTTTTTTTGTTTGTTTGTTTTGAATATCAATTTCATTGATGTCTGCTTTCATCTTTGTTATTTCTTCTGCCTATTTTGGATTTATATTGCTCTTCTTTTTCTGGGTTCTTGAACTGAGCTTAGGTTAGTCACTTGGAACTTTTCTCTTTTCTAATGTAGGAATTTAGTGGTACAAATTTTCCTCTCAGCACTTCTTTCTTTCATGTTGTAACACTCAATCTGATGTGTCATATTTTCATTTACATTCAGCTCAGTGTATTTTTCCTATCTTTTGAGATTCCCTTTATGACTCATAGATTATTTAGACTCTACATGCTTTCCATTTTCACAAATTACTTGGAAAGAATGTATATTTTGATTTGGGATAGTGTGTTCCATGAAATGAGACAGACCATATCCTGTGCCATAAAACAAACTTCAAATACTTCATAAAAATGGAAATGATCCAGAGTGTGTTCTCTAACACAGAGAAATCAATCCAGGAAATCAATACAAAACTATTACAGAGAAATCTCCACACACTTGAACAACATTCCTCTAAACCATAAAGATGACAACAGACAAAGGAAGGGGTAGCATATCTAGTTACTGCCAATTTGACTTAGAAGTCCAGGTTCCTCATCAGCCTGGTTTGACACTTGGGGGGAAGGGGCCCTTTTTATTACTGTTGGACTGGAGTTGGGAATGGGGCTTCCCACAGACCTCTGCTGATAGCACGATGACTGAGGGGTGCGAGTGATTCCTTACTACTCCCCTGTCACCAGCAGGGGGCGGCCTTGCTGCTGTTGAGTAGCGGTCAAAGTTCTAACAGTGTATTCAGCAGCCTCTGACCCCTCTGCTTAGCGGGAGAGGGCTCCTTACTGTTGGGTAAGTTGCATATCCAGGCTCTGTAAATGATCTCCACTGACTCTGAGCAGGGGAATCATTATCCCTCGGCAGAGCTGAAAATCATGATTTCCCTGTTTGTCTTCTCTAACAGCAGAGGGACCAAGTTTTACGATGCTTCATTACAGCCTAGCAAGGGTGGAAACCCAAGCTCTCCACTTAAACGGCCTTTTACTAGTCGAGGAAAATTTGGGGTCTCCAATTTGTGCTTGGAGGGGCCAGAGATGTGGTGTAGTAGGCTAAGCCTCCGCCTGAGGCACCAGCATCCCATATGGGCGCCAGTTCATGTCCTAGCTGCTCTTCCGATCCAGCTCTCTGCTATGGCCTGGGAAAATAGTGGAAGATGGCCCAAGTCCCTGGGCTCCTGCACCCGTGTGGGAGACCCAGAAGAAGCTCCTGACTCCTGGCTTCGGAGCAGCCCAGCTCCAGGTGTTTTGGCTATTTGGAAAGTGAACCAGCAGATGGAAGATCTCTTTCTTTGTCTCTCTTTCTCTCCCTGTCTGTAACTCTACCTTTCAAATAAATAAATAAAAATTTAAAAAGACTCAGTATATTATATCAAGAGGAAAAAATAAAATTACTGAAACAATCAAATGAAAAAAATTGTGCTTGGCTGTCATTGCAATTATTATCAAAAAATTTTTGTTATCCTAGGGTGCTCCTTTCCTTGTCTTTGTTAGAGACAGCAGAGTTTTCTTGGGCCTTTTTTTAAAAATTTGTTTTATTTATTTGAAAGGCAGAGTTACATGGGGGGCGGGCAGGAGGAGGGAGAGAGAGAGAAATTTTCCATCTGCTGGTTCACTCCCCAACGACTGTAACATCCAGGACTTGGCCAGGCTGAAACCAGGAGCCAAGAGCTTCATCCAAGTTTCCCACAGGTGTGCAGCCGTCTTCTGCTGCTTTCCCTGGTGCATTAAGTGGAGCAGCAGGGACTTGAACTGGTGCCCATATGGGATGCTGGCGTTCCAGGCAGAGGGTTTACCCACAACGCCAAAACACCAACCTCTTGGGGGCTTAGTTGCCTGCACATGTTGGCATTTAAAGTTTCCTGTCTCCTGCAGCATCTGGTCCAGAACACACAAGGAAAAAGAGAATTCAAGCGTCTCACCATTGTGTTGTTCCTCAGGTCCTCATTTAGTCTGCTTTATTCTCTCCACTTTACAGCATCTTACTCTTTTAATGTATAATATCCAAGGTTTTAATTTGTACTTAGTGGCCAAAAGAGGGAAAATATTTCAACTTAATTTTCTCAAAAACAGAAGTTTATGAAGAACTTTTAAACTGCATATATGGTATGTCATATCCTGCTTAAATTCTTAAATTATTTCACATAGCTTTTATAATGAATATCAAAAAATTCAACAGAGACAAATACCTGCATTGTTTAGCCTTGTCTACTGACACAGGCCAATTTTTTAACCGTTTTCCTCTATCTGAGTGCTTCTGGCTGTTGTGCAGGATCTCTGACATGCCATGTTATGGCCTGCTATAGAATATGTGCACCTGCTCTTCCTTCCACTGTAGATATTCCATCTTCATCCACCTAGTCCCCCATTTTTCTCCTTTACTTTGTTTACTTCTGTGATACATTCACTTTCTTATCTGTTACTTCCTCCTGTCAGCCTTTCCACCCTTATCACCTCTGAGACACACTTATAATCTTAGGTCAGGTTTCTTCATATATGTACACTTAGTAATATATCATATATATAAACTTAATCATATATTATGTATTATACATGCATATATACGTAACTTTACAGTTCTCACCTCACCTTATAATTCCACACATTTATATGTGTAATTTAACAAGCCTGTGTTTCACTGCCTAAAATGTACATGCCATCAAAACAAGGGCTATGTCTCTTCTTCAAGCTCTGTATCTCTACTTCTGGAAAAATATTTCTCACTAAGGGCATGCAAATGGTAACTAATCTCTGGTTGATCATCTAAAAGAAAGATAATTGGAATGCAGAGAATGAGAAGGATAGCCTCTTAAAGCAGAGTGTTGGTGTGGAAAAGTCAGACTGTGGTAAAGAATATCTCCTTTGTCTTTAGTGACTTCCCTGATTCATTGCTTTTAATAGTGACAATGCTCTTATGACATAGGCAGTATTGCTTTCTGGATCTAAGTTGCCAGGGTGCTTAGCTGCCTACGTTTTCTTTTCACCTGGCATTATCCCATTTCTTTCCTCATAAAAACCTGCCCCCTCTAGTCTTCAGACTCTGTTAGAAAAAAGTCACTTTGATTTGAATTTGGAGTAAAGATCAATTGAAAGATATGGGGACAAATTCTTATTTTTTCCAGAACTAGTAATTCTATTTGTAGTTGGAATTTTTGGTTACATTAATGCTGAGCTTTCAGATTAGTGTAATCTGAATTGCAATTAATTATACATTTAATGTCACTCTAGTACTTAACTTTATATCAGAATGTATCTCCATCCTTTAAAGAATTCCCTGTGATCTTCCATATAATATTTAACACTGAGTCTATCTCTATGTAAAATGAATGCTTTAGGAAGGAAGGAATTGGATTGTTTCTGAAGGGAGCTGTACTTGTATAACTCACCTAATCAAATTCCTGCCTTCCCTTATCATTAATATTTCTTTTAGCTCAGAACAAGTAATGAGAAGATTCATATTTTTAGTTTAAGTAAAGTAAATTAGAAATGTCTCACTAGGCAGAGCTGAAATGAAAAAGTTGAAGTCCTCCACAGAAAAAAGAAAACAAATTCTTGTGAGATGATATTAAGAAATGCAGGGAAACCAAGTATTTTCTCTAAATTCTGGTGAAGAGTCTAACATTTCTGAATAACTTGGTGATAGTATTTTTTCTCTCATTCTTTCATTTAGCAAACATGTATTAGTTGCTCATTACATGCCATGTAATGATTCTAGTTCCACATTTTCTTTTATTTGTGCAATTATTCTTGATTTCATGCAGGCACAAGGTATCCCCCAGATTCTTCTATCCTAGTCATGACTTCAAGAAATAGTTCAGGTAAACAAGGTAAGTCCAGCTGTTATTCTTTATACAGCCATGCTTTGCGAATCTAGCACTCATTTCTAGCATTAATTTCCCTCTTAGAAAAAGAAGAGAAAATACAATTAATTCATCCCAATATTAGACTTTACGAAACAGATGCTATGGTAGCCAATGTTTCAATGTATTTGCATTTGCAGGCTTTTTAGGTTTTACTTTCAAATAATAAATGTAATACAGGGAAATATCAGTATATTTATATAAAAATAAGCAATATAGTACAGAATATTTAGCAAAATATTCAAGCAATGTAGAAGTATAAGTTGGAAATGGCGAATATTTTCATGTCTGCTCCCCTAATATCAGTAATATGGTGTGCATCCTTCCAAAGTTGTTTCAATGTATATAAATAGCTATATTCTTTTATAATTTTAATATAAATATTACTAATCAGCTAGAAAGAATAAAGTGAATATATATGAATTTATATGGAAGGATAACCTCAACATCATAGAAGTAGTGGAAAAAATTGACTTGCAGCACAGTACAGAAAACATTTATGTAAAACTTACCTTTAAAATTGAGGATTCATTTTCATTTTCATCTTTATCCGCAGTAGACCTAGGGGAAAAATAAAGACAGACTGTAAAACTTAGGAAATATTAATCTAGAAATTACTATATCAATGAAATTTTAAAATCATACATTTAGCAGTTAATATTCTCATTCATTTATGATTGTAAAGGACCTGCCCTTCATCTTCCATAAAATGTCTACTGTTGGCAAAAGAAAAAATGTTATGTATTATTTGTAAAACAAACCTTAGAAACAAGCCTGAGACCTCTTCTACATGGTCAGTTTCTTAAAGTAACATTAGAAGAGATGGAGAGAGAAAAGTGCAGTCTTTTGTCAAATTACTTTAAAAAATGTGTGTGTGTTCATGCATGTGCCTGCATATACAGGAACCAACAAAGAAATTATATTTTGTTGGTCATATGATATTGGAAAGAGTTTCTTATCCTCAAGTTGAGAGTACTAAGATTGATGTTACAGAAAATGAGTATACAATAGTTATTCATGGGCTTCTATGGTGAGGATACTATGAGCATATACATTTTAAATTGTGAATAACATAAATCATGATGAATCAAATTCTGTATATTCAATACAAATCAAATCAAGTAGTAAATTCAATACAGTCTATGGAGTAATGTAAAAAAAAAATCCTAGTAATGTCCATTGAGTTATATATCAGTTGCTGTAAATGTTTGATGATGATTCATGGAATTTTAGACAACAGCCTATAGTTAGCCAATAGTTTTTACAAATAATTTTCTGATGTTTAAAAAAACAGTACGGGCCGGCGACGCGGCTCACTAGGCTAATCCTCCGCCTTGCGGCGCCGGCACACCGGGTTCTAGTCCCGGTCGGGGCGCCGGATTCTGCCCCGGTTGCCCCTCTTCCAGGCCAGCTCTCTGCTGTGGCCAGGGAGTGCAGTGGAGGATGGCCCAAGTACTTGGGCCCTGCACCCGCATGGGAGACCAGGAAAAGGACCTGGCTCCTGGCTCCTGCCATCGGATCAGCGTGGTGCGCCGGCCGTAGCGCGCCGGCCACGGAGGCCATTGGAGGGTGAACCAACGGCAAAAGAAGACCTTTCTCTCTGTCTCTCTCTCTCACTGTCCACTCTGCCTGTCAAAAAGTAAAATAAAATAAAATAAAATAAAATAAAAACAGTACGAATATCATCAAAAATATTTAAGACTACTATGTGCTATGATTATAATGAGTATTTGTCACAGTGATACCCAGATATGATATAGAAAACTCTAGTAATCAAAATGAAACACAAATCATCTTTGCAGCAAAAATGTAACCATTATTGAAGTAGAGTTGTTCAGTATGGTAGATTTTATGATTCATAAAATATTCCTTCTCCTCCCTTTTGGGGGATAAGTATACACTTTTTGTCTCTAATGATGTTAGGGTTGCTCATGTCAATAGTAAGAGTGGATGTCTAAACAGAAGCTTAAAATATATTAAGTGTCTTGTTCTTCTGTGCCACTGCCATTTTCCACGTGAATAGATCTATCCCAGATAGGAGTTAGCTTTTTAAGCCTGGTTCTGAAATAGGAATAATTATGGAGTAGACCAGACACTGTCTTACAGTCTGAAAAGTCATCTTAGTCATCACAATCTTGTGAATGAGAAATAATTTTTTGTTATAAATCACAGAGATTTGGAGATTGTTATGTAGCATTATCCAGATCCAAAGTAAACTAGTGGGATGGGTGTTGTGGCACAATTTGTTAAGCCACCATTTGGGATCCCCACATCCTATTTCAAAGTGCCTGGGGTTGAATCCCACCTCTGCTTCTCATCTAGCTTCCTGCTAATTTGCCTGGGAATCAGCAGATGATGGCCCAAGCAATGCTATCCATATGAGAGATCTGGATTTGGTCTGTCCCACCCCACGTTGTTGTAAACATGAAGGCATTCGGGGAGAGAACCAGTGGATGGAATTTTGTGGGCGATCTCAGCAGTTACCTGAGCCCAGGCACATTTCTCCCCACCTCCACCTTCTGCCAATCAGGTAAACTACTCCCAGATGCCACCCAGGCCCATTAGGTGCACCTGGGGAGCCATCTTGTCTATGTGACATTCAAGCTGATTGGATAGGCATATTGGCGCCAGTGTCCTTTCTGCTCTATGGTCAGTGTTCCCCCATAATTGGTTACGCCCCTTTTACCTGCCCTTTATAATGTACGTGCTTGTGATTAAACATGGACATGTTCACCGAAGCCTGTCCTGGGTGTCTTTGTGGAGGGAAAAGGCACCGCCGCCCTACTCATCTTCGACAGTGTGGCTTAGTGGCAGAATTCTCTCTCTCTCTCTTTCTCCCCCAGTCTCTCTCCCTCCCTCTCTTGTCTCCCCCTCTCTCTGTCATTCTACCTTTCAAATGAATAAATAAAACTTTAAAATAAAAGAAAGTGAGTAATTGGATATATTGCCTGAAGTTATTGCACACCTTAGTCCTGAAGAAAAGATATTTTTCTGCACTGTTTGCTTTATCATCAGTATTAATTAATGATATTCTATTTTAAAAATTAGTATGAAATTTTTGTACTAGTCAGCATCATATGACTTACATGGACTTTAAGAGACTTACACACAATGAGGTTAATTCGACTTGCTATGATCTGATAAATGTCTGGAATACCAGTAAGTGCTGACTCACGTGATTAATTACTGAAGTACAACTCATACATTTTAGATTAAGTGAGTTACATTAAAAGGAGGTTAAAGAAGAACCACATGTCAAATAGAGAAGCAGGAGCTTACATGGAAAGGCAAAGCTTCCATTCTAATTTATACTTAAGGGAAGCAAATTAATAGAAACTTGTAAGAAAAGTACACTAAATTAATCTCAGTTCAACAAGATGATATTTCAAATAAAGAGGTAAAACATATAAAAAAAGAAATTCCACTAGTAATACCAAATATAGAACTAAGAATGTTATGCTATCAAGTCCCCAGTTAATGTCCTGAAAATTAGAGGGAAAAGGAAACCAATATTTCTGAGGTAAGTGAGCAAAGTAGTGGTAAATTTAAAAACTAATCATCTGTTTCACATTAGAAAAATAATTAAGGGGGTTAGAAAGTTCATGTGCAGAAAATATTTAATTTCACAGTTATTGTAACATATGAATGAGAATGACCAAGTATTTTCAATACCAGAAACAGAAAATTTGAGTACTTCAAAAAGGTTGTGAAAAATAAGTTAAAAAATAAATTTACTTTGGTGCCAAAATATTTTGAAATCCATGCATAGTTTTATAATATGCATTTCCATGAATTCTTGAAGATTCCTCATATAGCATATAAAATTAAGACCAGATAAGAATTCCTTGACAATTAGTACTAGTCACCAAAGTAAGTAATGATGACATTCTATTTATGTTATACAGTACCTGGCACAATGCAAGTTGTATAATAGATACTGAATGAATAAAAAAATTTGCTAGAAATATTTAAGAGTAAATTGATACATATAGCTCCAAGTAGAAGCAAGATATTACATTATAATTTAGTTACTTCTGGGCATAACATTCAGTAATTGAAAGCTACTGCTCCTGAGTGTTTACACTAATCTCTAGACTAGTTATTTATTCAAATAATTCTTGGGTAAACTAGAGATATACTGCAACTACCAGGGGGAAATTATTGGCTAAGTATGATTGATTACAGGCTTTCCAAGACCTTCATCAGAGATCATGTGAAATCTCTTTGGTGCAGGGAGAGAGAAGTGGACTCAGAAAAATTCTGTGTCCCAAGGAAATTCAGGAAGTGTTCCCCGGACTCAGAGAAATATCTTTAGGCCTTCTCTGGCTCTGAAAAAGAAAATTCTTGTACTATATACACAAAAGATAACGAAATGAATCAAAGCATACTACTACCACAAAACAGCAAACCACAATTAAAGACATCAAGAGAGGAATAAAGAACAAAAGAATTGCAAAACAATCATGAAACAATGAACGAAATGGCAATAGTAAGCCCTTACCTATAGATGATTATATTAAATGTTTCCCATTAAAAGACACAGAGTGATGGAATTTAATTTTTCTTAAAGATCTATTTATTTATTCGAAAGTCAGAGTTACACAGAGGAGAGGCAGAGAGAGAGAGAGAGAGAGAGAGAGAGAGAGAGAGGTCTTCCATCCAATGGTTCACTCCCCAATTGACTGCAACGGCCGGAGTTGTGCTGATCTGAAGCCAGGAGCCAGGAGCGTCTTCCAGGTCTCCCACGTGAGTGCAGGGGCCCAAGGATCTGGGCCATCCTCTACTGCTTTCTCAGGCTGTAGCAGAGAGCTGGATTGGAAGTGGAGCAGCCGGGGCTAGAACCGGCGCCCATATGGGATGTCGGTGCTTCAGGCCAGGGCGTAAACCCGCTGCGCCACAGCGCTGGCCCCAGAGTGACTGAATTTATTATTATTATTTTTTTTTTTTTGACAGGCAGAGTGGACAGTGAGAGAGAGAGACAGAGAGAGAAAGGTCTTCCTTTTGCCGTTGGTTCACCCTCCAATGGCCGCCGCTGCAGCCGGCGCACCGTGCTGATCCGATGGCAGGAGCCAGGATCCAAGTGCTTTTCCTGGTCTCCCATGGGGTGCAGGGCCCAAGCACCTGGGCCATCCTCCACTGCACTCCCTGGCCATAGCAGAGAGCTGGCCTGGAAGAGGGGCAACCGGGACAGAATCCGGCGCCCCGACCGGGACTAGAACCCGGTGTGCCGGCGCCGCAAGGTGGAGGATTAGCCTATTGAGCCACGGCGCCGGCGTTGAATTTATTATTAAGGAGAAAAAAAAAAACAAGACCAAAGAATTTGCTACCTAAAAAAGAATAAATTTACCCTTAAGAACACCATTATCTTAAAAATGAAGAGATGGAAAAATATTCCATGTGAATTATAATCAACACAGAGCATGGGTGACTATATATATATAAATAGTCACCCATTTTATATATATTTATATATAATTTATGTATTTTATATATAATACAATTTCTATATATGTGTATATATATATATATATATATATATATATAGGTGTATCCCCGTGAGCTCATGCAGGAGTTTGATCCCCAAAGTCTCAACTTAATGATACTAAAAGGGTGGAAATGTAATCTGACTATGATGTTTAGATGTTGGGCCTTTGGGAAGTGACTAAATTAGGTTTAGTCATTGGGACAATGCCCCCTTGACTGAACCCTGGCATCATAATATTAAGAGGGAGACAGACCCATACAAGCGTGGATACACACATGCATTCCTGCCATGATACAATGTAGCCAAGAGGGAGGCTATCTTTAGAGCCTGTGCAATATTACCTGGACTTTTAAAACTGTAAGCTAAATACACCTCTTTTCTTTATAAAGTAGCCTGCCTCAGAGATTTCATTAATGGCAAACTGAATAATACATAGACTACTAGTTAAAATCTGCCACAAGAGACAATCTGGGTCTCCTAAGTACCTAAGCCATCAGCTGCTGCCTTCCACAGTTCACATCAGCAGGAAGCTGGAATTAGAAGTACAGCTGGGCATTCAACATGGGATACAGGCATCAAATGCCCATCAACAGTAGACTGGATAAAGAAATTATGGGACATGTACTCTATAGAATACTATACAGCAGTCAAAAACAATGAAACCCGGTCATTTGCAACAAGATGGAGGAATCTGGAAAACATCATGCTGAGTGAACTAAGCAGGTCCCAAAGGGACAAATATCATATGTTCTCCTTGATCTGCGACAACTAACTGAGCACCAAAGGGGAAACCTGATGAAGTGAAATGGACACTATGAGAAACAGTGACTTGATCAGCCCTTGTCCTGACTGTTGATGTACAATTTAATACTTTATCCCTTTTAGTATTTTTTTTTGTTCTAGTACTATTGGTTGAACTCTGTACCTAACACACAATTATTCTTAGGTGTTTAAATTTAACTGAAAAGTGATCCCTGTTAAATATAAGAGTGGGAATAAGAGAGGGAGGAGATGTACAATTTGTGTCATGCTCAAACTAACTTGCTCCAAATGGTGGAGTTAGAAATGTGCCAGGGGATTCCAATACAATTCCATCAAGGTTGCATGTACCAATGCCATCTCACTAGTCCAAGTGATCAATTTCTGTTCACAATTGATCATAATGATAGGTCTAAGAGTCAAAGGGGTCACACAAACAAGACTAGTGTCTGCTAATACTAACTGATAGAATAAAAAAGGGAGAGAACGATCCAACATGGGAAGCGGGATACACAGCAGACTCATAGAACATAGAATGGCAGATGTCCTAAACAGCACTGTGGCCTCAGAATCAGCCCTTATGGCATTCAGATCTGGCTGAAGAGCCCATGAGAGTATTTTAGGCATGGAAAGCCAAGACATTCTGGCAAAAAAAAAAAAAAACACAAACAAACAACAACAACAAAACCTGAATGAAAGATCTCTGCAAGTGAGATCCCAGTGGAAAGAACGGGGCCATCAAGGAAGGAGGTACCTTTCTCTGAAGGGAGGAGAGAACTTCCACCTTGGCTATGACCCTGTCTGAATAAGATTGAAGTTGGCTAACTCAAAAGGCTTCAATAGCCTTGGAAACTCATGACTAGAGCCTAGGGAGATTACTGACGCCATAAACAAGAGTGTCAAATTTTTAAATCAACAACAGGAGTCACTGTGTACTTACTCCTCATGTGGGATCTGTTCTTAGTGTGTTGTCCAATGTGAAGTAATGCTATAACTAGTACTGAAACAGTATTTTACACTTCGTGTTTCTGTGTGGGTGCAAACTGCACCACTGCCTCTAGAATTAATAATTTAAAACACCATATATGCCAAATGATTAACAGATTCAATGCAATCCTCATAAAAATACCAGTGGCATTCTACACAGAACTGAAAAAGCAATCCTAAGATTCATTTTAAAACACAGAAGAACCTGAATAGCCAAAGCAATCTTGAGAAGCTAGAGTCATCACTATGCCTGAACTCAAGACATACTAAAGGATCGGCCGGCGCCGCAGCTCACTAGGCTAATCCTCCGCCTAGCGGCGCCGGCACACCGGGTTCTAGTCCCGGTCGGGGCGCCGCATTCTGTCCCGGTTGCCCTTCTTCCAGGCCAGCCCTCTGCTGTGGCCAGAGAGTGCAGTGGAGGATGGCCCAGGTGCTTGGGCCCTGCACCCTATGGGAGACCAGGAAAAGCACCTGGCTCCTGGCTCCTGCCATCGGATCAGCGCGGTGCGCCGGCCGCAGCGCGCCGGCCGCGGCGGCCATTGGAGGGTGAACCAACGGCAAAGGAAGACCTTTCTCTCTGTCTCTCTCTCTCACTGTCCACTCTGCCTGTCAAAAATAAAAATTAAAAAAAAATTAAAAAAAAAATTAAAAAAAAAAAAGACATACTAAAGGGTCACTACAGTTCACAATAACCTAGTATATATTTTATGAATTAAAAATACAAGAGAAGAGCTGGAAGCCTCCAAGTATATAAAAATGATAGAGAGATGGAAACTAATTACTCTGAATTGATCAGTATGCAATGTTTATGTGTGTCTAAACATCACACTGTATCCCATATGTGTGTAAAATTATTATGTTAATTAAAAAGATAAAGCATAATTTAAAATGAAATATTGAAAATAGTTTAAAATGTGACTTAATGAATATTTTCCAATCTATACCTGTGATTTTAAAATAATTTTATTTCTTAATTTATTTGAAAGGAAGGGTTACAGAGAGAGAGGGAGAGACAGAGAGACAGAGAGAGAGAGATCTTTCATCTGCTGGTTCACTCCCCAAGTGGTTGCAATGTCTGGGTCTGTGCAAGACCAAAAGCAAGGAGCCTGGAACTCCTTCCAGGTCTTCTATGTGGGTGGCTGGGGCCCAAGTACTTGGGACATCTTCTGTTGCCTTCCAAGGCACATTAGCAGGGAGCTGGATCCAAAGTGGAATACCTGGGACTCGAACCAGTGCCCAGATGGGGTGCCAGATCTCAGATTGTTACATAACACACTGAGCCACAATGCTAGTCCTAATAGCTTGAATATTTTTTAGAATGTAGATTATTTCAAAAAACAGACTTTTTCTGAACAAAGTTTGTATGCTGACATTTGAAGGAAAGTAGGATAAACTTAGCCATTATGTTTAATTACCAAAGAATTTCAAATAAAGCATAGCAACAGCTGGAAATATCTATTAGGAGGCAAAAGCTCAGAAAAAATTAATAAAATTAAGTCATGTTCTCAGGCCTGTGGAACAGTTATTGATTTCAGCTGACCCACAGCATTATACCGAGTGATGAATTGCTGTCATTTTGCTCCTATTTGTTGATGAAATTGATGAAAACTAGGAAAAGAGAAGTCCAAAGGAGCAATAAAATTGTATTTTATTTAGAACTACATGTTAAGGGAATGGTTTTCTTGTAAATAAATCCATAGACAACAAGAAACATAAATAGTAAGTGAGAAGATTATGTATGGTAATAAAGCTAAGGTTCAAGAGCTGTTTTGAATAGGGCAAACTTGCTCTCCAATGTAGAAGAGTTACATCTACACTATTCAAAAGTGTAGTAGGGACAAAATAGGAACTGGTAATAGTTTACTCAGTAGAGGATGCATTCTGAAACTTAACCTATTGGATATTTTAGAAATCCTTCTTTCAGTTGACAGTATATGAAATATTTGTTACCTCTTTAAATAATGTTTTATGAGAGAGAGAGAGAGAGAGAATATTAAAAAGCAAGTTTGCTGGGGCTGGCACTGTATGGCACTGTAGCGTAGTGGGTAAAGCTGCAGCCTGCAGTGCCAGCATCCCATATGGGCACTGGTTCGAGTCCCGACTGCTCCACTTCCTATCCAGCTCTCTGCTATGGCCTGGGAAAGCAGTAGAAGATGGCCCAAGTCCTTGGGCCCCTGCACCCGCATGGATGACCTGGAAGAAGCTCCTGGCTCCTGGCTTCCGATTGGCGCAGCTCTGGCTGTTGCAGCCAACTGGGGAGTGAACCAGCGGATGGAAGACCTCTCTCTCTGCCTCTTTTTCTCTCTCTGTGTAACTCTGACCTTCAAATAAATATATAAAATTTTTTTTTAAAGCAAGTCTGCCTCTCCATTAAATATGACTGCAGAAATCATAGTTGTTTCAGCTAAGTAGTGATTAGCAAATCATTGGCATTCACTGGTCACACAGCATGTTCTAATTGTAGCTAAGGTCACAAAAAGAAATCAACTCTGTGATTAGAGTCTGCAAACATTCCTCGAAAGGACCAAAGAACATTGTCCTGATATTTGAGCTTGCATAAACAGGAGAGATGACCTCATTTTTGTATAAATGAAGGGAATAAGTGATTTGGATTCTGGTATATTTTTTAGCACTTCAGGAGAAAGAAAAAGCTTTTCAGAGTGGGATTCATCTTAAATTCTACTCGAACTTAATGATTGTTGTCTATACTCTAAGAGGCTTAAAATGCCAGTACCTAAAACTCCTGAAAAGTAAATGTTTCCAAAAAGTTCTTAGTGCTGGATTATATTTTAGAAACCTGCCTTAGCATATGGTAAGGACGTAGTGATATTTTTACGTAGGCACTTCGGATCAAGTATTTCTTTTTGTTATAATAAAACTATGAATGGTGCATCAATTCCTAAGTAGTAAAGCGAATACTGCTTTATAATGTATGATTTAGTAAAACACTATATATGGAATATCATTATATGAGTGAAAACCTTGAAGATATCTGACTTTTTGGTGAATCTAAAACTTTATTATATTGTTCAAGTGAAAAATAACCTAGCGGGTAATTCAATATTGTCATATAGATTGTAGGTACAGTCTCCTATAATTTTACCATTTTATCTATGGACATTGTTGCTTCTTGAATATTGAAAATGGCAATAAAGTTTATAGCATCAGACAAGGCCATCTATCCCAATTTAAAATGGAGTGATGCAAAGTGTGGCGCAAACGACTAAGCCGAAAGCACAAAATTGTGCTTTTTCTTTAAAGTGTTCTTTTTTACTCAGAGGAGATTCTATAAAAATGACAATATGTAAGATCCTTTCTTTAAATTCTTGAATTGCTGCATGGTGTTTGTAGATTCACTCTTGGTGACAAATGTATATAAAACATGTGATCTTATTTTAAATATATAATGCACATTGGACTTGTTAAATGAAAGGGTACGTTAAATAAAAACAAACTTACTTCTTCGATTGCTTTGCAGATCTAGACGCTTCCTCATCATATCCTTCTGCTGATTTCACAGTGAGTCCCACTGCGGCTCCCAGAATGACTTCTTGCATGGGAGGTCTCCTTGCTAGTCCCACAGCATAGCCTGCGTGTCTCCTTAAAGGACTGACAGTCCGGCGCCTTGCATGTCTTTCGGCATGTCCTGTCGCGGGACTCACAGCACGCGCCCTGATGGGACTCGCTGTACGGCCCCTAGCATGGCCTCTTGCAGGATTTGGAGCAGATCTGCTTGCAGGACTCACGGCCTGGGTATGGCCTCTTGGGCGACTCTTTGTCGTGGCACGTGCTCGTTTACGTCCCCTTGAATGTTTCTCAGCCTGGCCTCTTGCAGGACTCGCCGCACGGCTCACAATATAGCCTCTTGGAGGGCTCACAGCAATCGCCCTGGTGGGACTCATGCCACGTCCCCTGGCGTGTCTCTCAGCGTGTAATCTGGTGGGATTTGGAGAAAATCCCCTCATGGGACTCAAGGTTCGGCCTCTGGCGGGTCTGTCAGCATGTCTTCTTTCAGGACTCACAGCACGGCCCCTTATTGGCCTCACAGGACCCCAAGCAGGCGGGTCTGCTGATTTCCAGACAGGTCCCTCGGGAGGTCTTCTAGTTGCTCCTTCCATGGGTCTTCTCAGAGGCTCCCCCTCAGCTCTCACACCACCACCGTAGTCATTAAGCAACTGTACCAAGCAAAAGAAGATAACAAATTCTGAAAGGTAGTAGATACATATTAAGATCGGGAAGGGAATCTGAGTAAAAATAATGATGACACTTTAAATTGTTCAAATTATTTTAGAGATTATTTGCATAAATTGTTCATATTTTAACTAAATGGTATACAAAGAAGATGTAGTTACACGTGACCTGGATCTTCCTGTGAAGAAACCTCATGTTTTAACAGAAAACAGTTATTAGGCATTTGATACAAGTTTAAAATTCTTGCAATTTTAAATCTATGTTATCACAATCTATTTTGAAACAATATTTCTTCAAAATGAAGAGTTCTATAAAATAAGAATTTCTGGGGCCGGTGCTGTAGTGTAGCAGGTAAAGCCGCCGACGGAATTGCTGGCATCCCATATGATTGCCGGTTGGCGTCCCAGCTGCTCCGCTTCCAGTCCAGCTCTTGTTATGGCCTGGGAACGCAGTGGAAGATGCCCCAAGTCCTTGGGCCCTGGGACCCACGTGGGAGACCCAGAAGAGGCTCCTGGCTCCTGGCTTCAGCTCAGCTCAGCTCTGGCCTTTGCCACCATTTGGGGAGTGAACCAGTGGATGAAAGATCTCTCTCTCTGCCTTTGCCTCTGCCTCTGCCTCTCTGTAATTCTGCCTTTCAAATAAACAAATAGATCTTTAAAGAATAATAATAATAAAATAAAACAAAATAAGGATTTGTCTTATGTCTTTCCTTATATTTATAAAATGGCAACTGAGGAAACCAAAACCAGAAATTGAATGATAATGAATACCTCCAGTGGATGATGTGTGATAATGAAATGCAGGTTGGGCTGGCTCCATGGCTCACTAGGCTAATCCTCCGCCTGCGGCGCCCGCACTCTGGGTTCCAATCCTGGTTGGGGCGCTGGATTCTGTCCCGGTTGCTCCTCTTCCAGGCCAGCTCTCTGCTGTGGCCCGGGAGTGCAGTGGAGGATGGCCCAAAGTGCTTGGGCCCTGCACCCACATGGGAGACCAAAAGGAAGCACCTGGCTCCTGGCTTCGGATCAGTGCAGTGCGCTAGCCGTAGCGGCCATTTGGGGGATGAACCAATGGAAGGAAGACCTTTCTCTCTGTCTTTCTCTCTCACTGTCTAACTCTGCCTGTCAAAAATAAAATGCAGGTTATAGGGGTCAAATTGACACTCTCTGGATAAGTCTCTTTTATATAATTATGATGGTTTTGAGATTTATTTATTATTTTATTTGAAAGGAATAGCTACAAAGGGTAGAGACGGGGATGGGGGGGGAGAGAGAGAGAGAGAGAGAGAGAGAGAGATATCTTTCATCCCCTGGTTCACTCCCCAACTGGCCACAATGCACAATGGCTGGAGCTGTGCCGATCCAAAGCCAGGAGCCAGGAGCTTCCTCCGGGTCTCTCACGTGGGTTTAGGGGCCCAAGGACTTGGGCCATCTTCTACTGCTTTCCCAGGCCATAGCAGAGAGCTGGATTGGAAGTGGAGCAGCCAGGACTCAAACCCAAGCCCATATGGGATGCTGGCACTGCAGGCAGCGGCTTTACCTGCTAAGCCACAGTGCTGGCCCTATAATTTTGATTTTTTGTAATACACACACAGTTTCTACTTTTGAAAGTATAATAAAATAAAAATAGTTTAAAAATAAAGTCCTAAGAATACACACTAGCATAAATGAATCTAGTTGTTTATTGAAGTAATAACATAAACATACAAAAATAATAATGAGAGGAAGTTTTGATTACTGTACTCTAATTATGTATCCTCAGTTGGATATATATTTTAAAGTCAAAAAGAGATTCAACAGGTGCAAGTGTTGAAGCACAACAGGTCAAACCACCACTTGGGTAATCCACATCCAATATTAGAATGGTTGGGATCAAATCCAGCTTCAGATCCAGCTTCTTGCTAATGTGTACCCAGTGAGCAGTTCAAGTATTTGGGACATTGCCACCCAAATGGGAAACCCAGATTGAGATTCTGGCTCCTGGATTCAGCTTGGCCCAGCCCTGGCTGTTGCAGGTATTTGGAGGGTGAACCAATGTATGGAAGATTCTCTCTCTCTCTCTCCTTCTCTCTCTCTCTCTCTCTCTCTCTCTCTTTCTCTCTGCATGTCTTACAAGTAGGACTACAACAAACATTAAATTTTCCTTACTTGGTTTATTATTATTGATGATATTGGTATAGTAATTCTGAAGCTATTATGTGTGTACATCAAGCTACAAACTTTGTGTGTATTATGTAGGTAAATGTTGATAATTTTTTGAGCCAGGTGTGCCATAGTTGGTAAATGGAGAAATAAATGCATAATGGGAAGAAATGAGGATATATAAAATACATAAAATAAGAAATGTGATATTAAATTCAAAATAGATAAGTATGAACTTATGATTTAAACATAGCAACATGAACACATTTTCTAGATTTGTCTACTGAAAAAAGCTTATAAACAATAACACTGCAATAACAATGAATACAGTTATTGAATAAATTTCCATTTCTAAATACCATTCCACATTAACAGGAGCCATGGCTCTTTGGGACAATGGCTGATTCCAAATCTGGTACAGAAAAAGAACATGGTGATTCTAGGATAACTTATACAAGAAAATGCTGAAAAGCTGCTCAGATATATCAGTCATATTTCAAAAGCGAAAGGGAAAAAGGGAAATCTCTTTCTAACAGAAACAGTGCTAGCCAGCAAATGAAACTTTAAAAGAAAAAATGTTAGAAAATCACCATTTTACAATTACCAATGTAATATTGATTGAGAAAAGGATCATCACTGGATGTCAATTCAAATGAGTGAAATGTTGTGAAATAGGATATTTACATCAGCAGTAAATACCACCTCACAAATTATTTATTCATGAGAGAATAAAGTATGCCTCTTAATATATCTCTTAACCAAAGTGACCAAACCAATAACAGAACAAATCAAAATGATGTACTTCATGATGTGATCAATGGGGAATACACAACCTCACCTACATGGTTTTCTTGCTAAAAATACTTAGCCTGAAGCCACTCAGGAAACAGTAGATAATTCCAGACTGTTGGACATTTTAAAGGCAAATGGCCTGCATTTTTCAAAGAGGTCAATATCATGAAAGACAAAGTCAGGGGAATTGTTCCATGTTAAAGACTAAAGGGAACAAGAAAATGTTCCATTATTTGATCATGTATTTAAGTGAAAACAGCAATAAATGGCATTGTGGGGAGAAAGTGAGAAGTGGACAGTAGCTCATATATTTGAAAATCATATCACTGTTAGATTCCTTTGGAAATGATAACAGTTTTTTGGTTATGCAGAAGAGTGCCCTATACCTTAGAAAATATATATATACTGAAATCTTTAAAGGACATGTCTGAAAATTACTTTCCGAAGAGTTGGAGGTGGAAAAGGAAAGTGGAAAAAGGGAGGAACAAACTGAGAGGCAAGGGAAGGAGAGAGGAGGGGATATGGAGAGAGAATGGCTCAAAATGTAAATGAGCAAATATAAACAGTACAACTTCCTTTCATAGCACATCTTATAAAATAGGACTTTTGCACAACATACATCCAATTATCTAATATAAATTATTAAATCATTTATGACCTAGATAAAGCATTGTGGCTAAAACTTAATTAAATGACATTTTACTGATTTCTAGAATCTAATACTTTTGTATGTTTACATATATTAAATTCATAAAATCTAGTGATTGGAAATTCTGCTGACATTTATAAACAGGAAAAGAAAGGTATATTGAGTACCAAAATTAGCCTAAGGAGAGCAAATTTTTGAGACTTTTTTTTGTCTTTATGCGTCTCTTTTTTTCCTTCTTAACAGTTGAAGAAAGTATTCACAGCTAAAAAAACAAAGTCGGCTACCCGTTAAGGATGCTTTAAATAGACCTATTTATCAGACATAAATTTAAATATCCACTGTGGTAATATCAACTTCGAAAAATACTACTTGAGCATCAGGCGTTTACATGGAATATTTATCTGCGAAGGTCACATTAGTCACATAGAGATTATGCTTCACTAGAGCTTGAACTATAGCTTGAACTGCCTGATTTGAAAATTTGACTACTGTTTCTTAGTCACACAGTAAGTCAAAAGACTGCTTGCTTCACTGTGGAGATAAGAGATTCCCTAATATGTTTTTATATACTTGAGATCAGCCTAATCATGGATTTATTATTTTTATCATAACATCAACAAATGGTCATTGGGAAAAATTCAATATGCAAGCAATAAAATTACTACTTTCCTGGATATTAGGCTGCATTCAATTAATTGTGGCCAGGAAATCTCATTAAAGCTTTAGCATAGGTTGAATGGAAGAACAAAAAGCAAGTTCCTGACAGAATGGGATGTTAGAGTAATTTTGAAGATGAAGAGAATACATGAGGGACCCCTAATGATGTGTGTCCAGTGAGGGCCCTGTGCAGCCCTAAGATATTGAGTATCCAAATGTGGGGTTTTCATGGAATATCTGAACAGAAGAGAGGAATGGGGATAGTAGCAAAGAGAGTTTTCTTTCACCTTTATTTCTGAATGACATTCTACTGGATATTGAGTTTTAGATTGATAGTATCTTTTTTTTTTCCAATGATTTAAAGGGGTCAATTTTTGTCCCCAGGAAACCACCACCAAGCAGGAACTGACAAATCTCCCTCTCCTTTTGAATATGGGCCTCCAAGATGGCAGAGAATGCCACCAGGGTGGAAACATTGGAAGAAAACTAAGCTGGGGACTGAGGTGGGTCCCATATCCCCAGCTTGCTGTTCCTGCCTCACCCCCTTCCCACTACAACCGGGGCTCTGTGAAGTATGGTTCAGTGACAGTTCTTATTCTAGCAGCCCCTCTGTGTCAGGGGTTAACAAACCATGGCCCATGGCTATTTAAAAATGAGTTCCATGAGCTAAGAATGTTTTTTATGTTTTTAAAGCTACTTAATAAGCAAACAGTATGTGAAAGAGGAGATGACCTGTGGACCACAGGTCTAAAATATTTACCAACTCTTGCTGAATGTATCTTTTGTCTCTGATGGATTATGAATTTTTTTAATCTGTGATTTTCATCAGTTTTACTATGATGTACCTAGATGTTGTTCCTTTACATGTATCTTGCTTGAGGTTTGCCAGGCTTCCTGAGTTTCATGGGTTTATTTTTTTTTCTCAAATTTGAGATTATTTTGCTTATTTTAAAAAATGTGTTTTTTCTGTCACAGTATCATTCTGTTTTGGTACTGAACTCCAAGTACACACATTTCAGGTCATTTTATATTGTAACTACTGGCTCCTGAAACTGTTCATTTTTTCAATTTCTTTTTCCTTCATTCTTCAAGTTGGGTATTTTTAAATGATTAATTTATTTGAAAGAGTTGAAAGGCTGAATGGCATGGGGGGTGGGGAAGAGACAGAGAGAGAGAGAGAGAGAGAATATGAATATCTTCCATGTGCCGTTCACTCCCCAAAATTGCCACAATGCCTCAGACTGGGCCAGGCTGAAGCCAGGAACCAGGAACTCCATTTTGGGTCTCTCTCGTGGGTGGCAGGGGTTCGTGTGGTTGGCCATCTTCCAGTGCCTTCCCAGGTGCATTAGCAGGGAGCTGAGTGAGAAGCAGAGCAGCTGGGACTTAAACTGGCACTGCAATAGGGGATGTTGGCATCACAGGTGGCAGCCTAACTCGCGGCACCACAACATCTGCTCCAAACTTGGATAATCTTTAAAGTCTGTTCACTGACTTCTGCCATCTCCATTCTGCTTCTGGCTCTCTTCTCAGTCTTTCATGTTAGTTATTTTATTTTTCAAATTCTATAATTTTTGCTGGATTTGCTTATTTTTTAAAAGTTATTTCATCTATATTTTTTGTTTTTAACTGATACATAAAAACTGCACATATTTCTGTAGTACAAGGTATCTTTTGATACAAGTATACGTTGTGTAAAGTTCATAGTTTTCATTTTTCTGCTCATACATCTGTTCTCGCATTTTCGTTTAACTCTTTTATTTATCTCACCTACTTTAGAGTCTTTGTTGAACATAGCAAGCCTCATCCTAGTCATGCATGCTTCATCTCACAAACACAAATTTAGGAGAGCCCCATCCCCACCCCCAGCCACCAACAGAATTTGGGATTCCCTTTATGCAAAGTTCTCATCTTGTTCTATGCTCTTCCCCACGAGTCCAGTGACCTTCATCTGCCCTAAACTCTGATCTCTGCCATCTCAGCTCCTTATGAACATTGACATTGTGTACCACATGACCTATGGCTCACTGTGCTCCTGGCAGAAAATTTTCCCCAAGCAGAGAGCTAGGGATCATAGGTTCACTCTGAAGGTTTCCTCCTCTGAGGAATTACAGTCATGCATTATCTGTTGTCCACTGATGAAACACAGCTCTTCATTTGTGTTTAGTTTTATAATTCTCTACAGTGGGAGGGCTAGTCTGGTACCATTTACTCCATTATGGTTGGAAGCAGATAAAACTTGAACAGTTAATCTAGGATCAACCTTGTATAATAGCCTAAATACAAAATGGGTAGATATATTTTCTTCTTAGTTTTCTTGGTGTAAAGAGAGAGGAAGGTGGGAAAGAGAGACTAGATGATATATAACCTCTAATGGGTAGTTGCTATGGGCTTGTTACTAAGTGCTCTGCACATACTGACATGCGATCCTCACAGTATCGCTGTAAACTAGATACTACTATTATCCTCATGTTGCAGACAAGGAAAATAAGGGCAGAGTGGTGAATTAACTTGCCCAAGGACACAAGTTATTAAGTGTTTGAACCAGGATTCAAACCCCACCAGGCTGATTCCACAGTTTGTATTCTTAGCCAGTGCTATAGACTGGCTTAGTAAAACAAAAAGGGAAAATCATCACTCTGAGTTAGGTTGCCCATCCCATCTGATTTTCATTAAAGAAGAATGCAGTATGGATAAGATTACTTTAAAACTGCTTTCTTCAAAGGTGATTTTTACCCACATATTTTGCATTCAACATTGCTGTGAATTTCTAGAAATTCTCTATTCCTACAAATCACTGCCAAATAAATGCCACATAAGTATTTCCACAGCTCTGTGCATATTTAACTACTTTACCTATTGCTGTCAAGACTAATTAAATATTTAACATCCTTTTGTATAGGTACCAGATAGGAAAATATTAAGATTAAAATGCTCCTGGAATATAATCACTCAGTTTGGATATCAAAGTCACAGTCAGAACACCCAAGAGGGTGTCAGTTGTAAATGACTACTATTTTAACATGCTTTATCAAAAAGCACTCACCAATGGATCTCAATTAGTAGTATTACTATTATGATATATTGCTAGAATTTTAATCAGACAATGTAATCTATCACATTTTAAAATGGAGTGATGCAAAGTGTGGCACAAATGACTAAACTAAAAGCACAAAATTGCCCGTTTTCAGAGTTTAAGGTCAAAAGTACAGCAAATTTGAAAATGTAATCAATTACTCTTATTAAAACGTGAATAAGGGAAATTATTCAGGAAGTTTGCATAACTCCTCCTAATGGCCAAACACCTTGTTTTAATGGAAATCCGCAGCCCTAGTCACTTTTCATAATGGAATCTATTAATCCCTTCTGGATTTGAATTAGGTTATTGAAACTGGGGAGTGAGCCTTATTAAAATAAAAATAATAGAGGGAAAATTATTATAGTATTCAAATTTTCTGTTAGCTGACTGCTTCCTATTAACTGCTATACTGGAGTTAGGTTACAATGATCTGAAACCTGTCCTATTACCATTATTCACTTACTGACATTCCTCAAGCTTCATGTTTTAATGCACTCCATTTTGTGAGTTCAGTCATAAATTGAACAGCTAATCTTGTTAAGCAAGAGCAATATAATAGCAGTTTTCTATCGGAGTAGTGAAGAATTATATAAAACCTTAGCTGTTATGTATTATCCTTGGAGTGATCACATTGCTAACAGTTATGTTGAAAAGCAGGAGCTACAATATTTAGCAATAGGGTGACTTTGAAAACATGAACATGTCTACTAGGAGGCGTGAGCCACATCTGACAGTGGAGAAGGGGAGTCTATGCTCATAGTTTCTTGTGGTGAAAATTAAATGCCGTTATATTGAACTCCAAAACTTTTTGGACATTATGGCAGTACTCTAATCACTTCAGAACAATTATAGGAAATTATTTTTTTGAATTACTGCAAAGTGAAAATTGGATGTATTTTGATCAATAAATATCTTATTTCATAGAAAGTTAGTGCTAGAAGAAGCTTTAAAAATAAAAATTTACATAGCCCCCATTTTAGATGAAGGAAAAGAGGAAACACTGAGGTAAGTTACCTTGTTCAAGATCCTGAAGTTTTCCTGGCAATGCCAAGACTAAAATTAAAGTTGCTAATTCTCAGTCCAGTGCTCCCTCCATTGTAATGCTCTATATTTTGCTTTCATGTATCTAAAACAATGTCATGTAGAGCATATTTGGAAACAACTTCACTGACTTATAAGAAGGAATTTACATTTGATTTTAAATCTAGTCGTTGTTTTTAAAATCACATTGTAATTGATAGTTTCAAACATGGAAGGTTGCTTTCAAATAGGTTTTTCGCTTGCGATTTTTCCCTGAGTCTATTTAGAAAAAAAAAATGCTCTTTGAACAAAAGTAAGATAACATATGACATTCATCTCAATCCATGACTGAGTTATCATGAATTATTAAATTTTTTAGTCTGAATATGAATATCCATATATGAATTTACATCAAACATCACCAAAAATAAGTGGGTATCCTGTAGAGTTTGCATGTTGTTGGGTTATAAAGATGTTTGTAAAATTCAGTTTATTTGCAAAGGTCAATTGAACTATGCTATTTTTTTTTTTTTGACAGGCAGAGTGGACAGTGAGAGAGAGAGACAGAGAGAGAAAGGTCTTCCTTTTGCCGTTGGTTCACCCTCCAATGGCCGCCGCTGCAGCCGGCGCACCGTGCTGATCCGATGGCAGGAGCCAGGATCCAGGTGTTTTTCCTGGTCTCCCATGGGGTGCAGGGCCCAAGCACTTGGGTCATCCTCCACTGCACTCCCTGGCCACAGCAGAGAGCTGGCCTGGAAGAGGGGCAACCGGGACAGAATCCAGCGCCCCGACCGGGACTAGAACCCGGTGTGCCGGCGCCGCAAGGTGGAGGATTAGCCTATTGAGCCACGGCGCCGGCCCTGAACTATGCTATTTTTAAAAGGTTCTTAGTTTAGATTTTCTCTTTTTTTTGAGAGGCAGAGTTATTTTATTTTATTTTTTTAGATTTTCTCTTTTAAAATCTGATATCATTCTCAAATGCCATAAATCTATGTTAATTTAAATCATGTTAAGTGATGACAAATATATTTGTAGTGGTCCTATATTTGTGATCAGTTTATTTAGAATTGAAATCCATGCAATTTCTAGAGCTGTATGTGATACAAGCCATCACACAATAACTAAAACAACACAATATGTATGTAAAACAACACAAAACATAATTGAAGCACTCTACTTTCTGATTGTGTTATTGCCTAAATATTTCAAACAGAGCATTCATATAACTATGTATATTTTTCCAGAGTTTAAGAATTTTCCAATTTTACTCATGGTGTTCCTATATGATGTATGTATAAATATATCCCCTAAAGTTTGGCACCATCTTGATCAGTTAATTTCCACGCTCCAAGTCTCTTATGGTGTAATATGAGCATTTTCCATATATTTTGTTTTCATAAAATGATTTGTTTTTCTATTGGTTGACCAAAGAACCATTCTTCTTAATTATTTCTTCTGTCATGTCAATAGTAGTTTTCAGTGATAAGAGAACAGCTAACTCTTCAGACTATAAAAAATGTGAATACATTGTCTGAGAATTGTTTCCTAATACTATACCTGCATTGCCAATCACACAATAATCACCAATGCTTGAGTATGGTCACAGTGACCTGTTCCTATTTGCTATTCCTGTTTCAAAGGAAAGTCTTGGGAAATTTGTTTTAGGAAAAATTATGTCTTATTCTAAAAATGCAATTATCAAAGAGAATTGTTCATATTTTTAAAAGTAATTTTGTGTCAAAACACTGATTCTATAGTATGTAAATGCTATTTGTCTTTATTTTATGAAGACTAGATATAAATTTATCCTCTGCCAAAGGAATGTTCAGATACTTCAAACAGAATATTCATATAACTAAAAGTAAAGTCACACCAGTGAATTTTCTGAAAACTCTTGTCTTGGTTTAGTGTACACAGTGAAAGAGGCAAAGATGAAGAAAGTGAAAACTGCAGAATCTATGAGTGCAAGGTTACTTATCCCTTTCCCTGAGATAGCATCGCTAGAAACAGGAAGTTTAGGGTTATGGCATTCATTTCCTATTATTGGTGCACCTACTTCATCTCCTCTGTCTTTTGATTGAAGCTATGTACTTTTGAACTTGGAAATAATGTTTTACAATCGTCATGAAATAATATTTGCTTTAATTTATAGATTTAAAAATAGCAGCTTTATTTAGGTGTAATAATATGCAAACCATTTTCCATGTTTAAATGTACAGTATGACAAATTTTGACCTTTATATATGCATAAAAGTATCAAAACAAGATAGTGAACATATTTCATTACCCTCAAAATCTCTTTTGCTAATTTCTCCCTTTTGCCTCTTCTTATCACCTCCCACCTCCAGAGATACTGATTTATTTCCTGTGTCTATAGGTTGTTTATATTTTCTACAATTTTGTTTAAATGAAATTTAGCAGTATGTGCTTCCTTCACTTTGTATGATTATTTTGAGATTTTTTTCAGGTATTGTGTGTATCAAAACCCCATTTCTTTTTATTGATGAATGGTATGTTGTGTAGATCTACCATAGTTTCTTCATCCATTTCTTTTTGAACACCTGAATTGTCTCCAGTTTTTGGATATTGCACCATTTTCTATGGACATATGCTTTCACTTAGATAAATACTAAAGAGCAGAATGACTGGATCATAGAATAGATATATGTTTAACTTTTTTAAAAGTAAGCCAAAACATATTCCAAGGTGATTGTACTATTTTGCATTTTAATCAGCAGTGCATGAGAGTTCCAGCTCCTGCACATCTTTGTCAACCCAAGTAGAGAGTCAGTTTAAATCCAAATGTATAGGCAAGTATAGCCTATGTTATCAGAAGGTACATGATGAGAATATGTATTTGTTATTAAGTAGGAAGACTAAACTTTTAGAGGCTTATCCTGAGTTCACACAGTTTTAGTCCTGTCAGGGATGTTCCCTTCCTAGGTATGTTGTCCATGATTTGCTCCATCACATGCTCCAGGCCTCTGCTTAAATGTTACTCCAGCAGAGAGATGTTCCCTGACTACTCTCATATAAAACATCAACCTCTCCTCCATTATTTTACATTTAAATGATTATTTGTGGAACCTAGAATGAACATTAGAAGTTATCTTGTTTATCTTGCTTTTGAAAAAAGTGCTATCTACACAGATGAAGTGTCATCATATCAAAAGCAGAACTAGCGGGCTGGTGCTGTAGTGCAGTGAATTAAGCCTCTCCCCCTGTCTGCAATGCTGACACCCCATGTCTTCTGAGTTCTGCCTAGCCCAGCACTGGCTGCTGCAGGCATTTGGGGAATGAAACAGTGAATGGAGGATCTCTCTCTCTCTGTCTCTCTCTCTGTCTCTCTCTCTCTCCCCTTCCCCATGGAAAAAAAAAGCACCAAATAAAAAAACATTGAATATGTGCTCTGTCCTGGTTGTTCTGATGGAATGATATGTTTTCTTCAGTGAAGGGGTTGAACAGAGAGGAATAATAATACTGACAGCAGATCAAGGGGTTCACTGATAATACTGTCCATGCTAGCATTTTCAAACCACGGGCCATTAGCATCAGAATTTTTTTTTGATTAGCTGAATTATCACTATTGTGGTTATTTTATTTAAGGTATACAAATTTCATGTATTTCATATATGTATAGATTTAGAAACATAGTGATACTTCTTTTTTTTTTTTGACAGGCAGAGTGGACAGTGAGAGAGAGAGACAGAGAGAGAAAGGTCTTCCTTTTTGCCGTTGGTTCACCCTCCAATGGCCGCCGCTGCAGCCGGCGCACCGCGCTGATCCTGGCAGGAGCCAGGAGCCAGGTGCTTTTCCTGGTCTCCCATGGGGTGCAGGGCCCAAGCACCTGGGCCATCCTCCACTGCACTCCCTGGCCATAGCAGAGAGCTGGCCTGGAAGAGGGGCAACCGGGACAGAATCCGGCGCCCCAACCGGGACTCGAACCCGGTGTGCCGGCGCCGCAAGGTGGAGGATTAGCCTATTGAGCCACGGCGCCGGCTACATAGTGATACTTCTCACTCTACCCTCCCTCCCACCCATGCACCCATCCTTACTCCTCCTTCTGCTCTTATTCCCGCTCTTAATTTTTACAATGATGTACTTTCAGTTTACTTTATTCTAATATGATTAACTCTACACAAAGTAAAGAGTTCAACAAATAGTAAGAAGAAAAAAAACATTGTTCCACAACAGTAGACAAGGGCTGTAAACAATCTCAAAATGACAGTTTTACTCCTATACATTATATTTTTGGTACTCTATTAGTTACCACAGATCAGGGAAAACATGGTATTTGTCTTTTTTGGGACTGGCTTATTTCACTAAGTATAATGGTTTAGAGTTGCATCCATTTTGTTGCAAAAGACAGGATTTCATTCTTTTTTATGACTGAGTAGTATTCCAAAGTGCATATATACCATAATTTCTTTATCCAGTCATCGGTTGATGGGCATCTTGGTTGATTCCATATCTTAGTTATTGTGAATTGAGGTGCAATAAACATGGGGGCACAGATAACTCTTTCATATGCTGATCCCATTTTCCTTGGGTAAATTCCCAGAAGTGGGATGACTGGATCATATGGTAGATCTATTTTCAGCTTCCTGAAGGTATCTCCATGTTATCTTCCACAATGGCTGTATCAGTAGATTAGGGTACCATTTTCTCCACATCCTCACCAGCATTTATTGTTTGTTAAATTTTGTATGAGATTCATTCTAACTGGGGTGAAGTGAAACCTCATTGTGGTTTTGATTTGCATTTCCCTTACTGCTTCAGAATTAACTAGTGCTTGTTAACACATAAATCCTTTGGCCAAAAAACCAAGACATGCCGAATATTTGAAAAGTGGATATGGACATCAAGAATATGCAATTTTTATAAGGCTCATCAGGAATTGTTGCGCACTTTAGAGTTTAAGAACCACTGTTTAGAAAAATTATTAGAAATAGACCTGCAAGTTTATGTAAGATCTGGAAGCTCGATGAGGGGCACAGACAGTATGGTTACATGAAAAATGGTCTTCATCTTGGGTAAAGTGCTCTTTCCGCGCACTCAGATCTGCTTCTCATCTCTCTCTGAAATTATGCAAGTATTTGAGTTCCTTGGAGTCTCAGTCCCCTTAGTTGTTAATGTGGAAAAACATTTGACAATTTCTGGAATAACTGAGAATTCATTGAACAATTTGGCATAGAAACACTTTACAAACTGTAAAATATTTTAAAACATCTTGATGTTTTATATTTTAAAGCATCCGAGATGGCTGAACAGGCAGAAGTCACATTAACTTCAGCTTCAGAGGGTTACAAGAAGGTTACAAGGAAGGACCATGTTTCCAGGGAACTGGTTGATGGGCATTTTCAGGGGAGATGTGGCAGAACAGAAATTCTGGGGGCAGTGAGGAGCAAGGGCAGACACACTTCAGTGGATTTCTGCTGGGAGTTGCCATCTTCCCAAGACAAAGTATGAAGAAGTTGCCATGTACCCTGCCACTGCTGCATCTGAGGGAGAATTCCATAGTACTTCGTTGACTTCAACGCCAGCCTGGGGAGCTGACTGGAGTCTGAGTGGCTGCTTGGCTGTGACAAGGGAAGCCATGTTGCCTCCCTCCTCTCCCATGTCCCTCCAGAGCACTGGATTTGGTTGTGCAGAGTTGCACAGCTGATCTCTGTTCTGCTGCTACCAGAAGCACCAGAGTCATTGTCAGGGCAACTTGTGGATTGAGAACAGACACTGTGCATCCTGAAACTGTGGGAGTTTGGGGCGTCATCCCCAGAGCTGCGTTCACTTACTTTCTATGACCCAGGGGTTTCCCCTTGGCTTCTTGGAGCTAGCACCAGCAGCAGTCCATAAAAAATGTGGACCCAGCCTGAGGAAAGTTCCTTCTGCACCTCCTATATCACGGTGCTGGAAACCCCAGGCACAAACCCTTGCATGCCTGTGAGAACTGAGAGTAGATTCATCGATGCCTTACAGAATTGGAGGTCTTGATATTCAGATTATAATCATTGGAGTCATTTGCACTCAACCATAGTATCTGGAGTGCGGTATCTGTATCTCTCTGCTTCAGACAGGTGGCTACCAGTATCCACTAAAAGGCAATAAAGTCTCATTTCCTGCCTTTTGTTGAGACCTCTAGTGCAGGAACCAAACTCAACCTCCCCAGACTCCTTATAAAGCAAGTGGCGAAACAGACAAGCCACACAGGGCAGCTTGTGAAACAGTTAAGAAGAAAGCTCCCAGAGGCTTCTAAAAGCCCTGTACTCCCTACTTCCCACCTGTGGCAGCAGATTCCTTCTTCAGTCGGATAAAAACCCAGTCCTGCACGTGCATGTGCCCTGTGTGCAGTCTATTCACAAGATCAGACTGCTGCCCCTCTTTGCTTCAATAAAGCAAACTGTCTCTGTGGAGGTCGGTCTCTGTCTCTTTCTGTCTCTCTCTTTTCTGGGGTATGAAAGGCCAGAACCCCAAACTATTCCAAACCTAACATCCACAACACTTGGCTTGCACCCTAAGAGATCTGGATAATGACCCCAGTGTACCCTGCAACACAAGGACTTTTAAAAATCAGAACTAATTTCTTCAAATCCATTGGAATCTACAAAGTGGACCTAGAGAACTTGCCTGTTTCCACCTCTCCAAAGCCAACTTCCTCGTGCAAAATCTTCTGTATACCTTGTGATTACCATGTAGGACTGGAGCAGGGTTCAGGTCATGTACCCCAGTCTTGGGATTAGGGCTGTTGGAGTTATATTTTTTATTTCAATCGGTGAAATAAAAAAATACAATTGAGAGCTTTAATAATGCAATAGACCAAGTGGAGGAAAGCACTTTTGACTTGGAGAACAAGACTTTCAAGATAACCCAGACAGACATAAAGAGAAAATAATTATAAAAAATGAATAAACTCAACATGAAATATTGGATACCATTAAATGACCAAATAATTGTAATATAGGTATCCCAACATCAGTTGCATTTGTCTAGTGGAACCTGAGGAAGGGCCCAGCCACATCATACAGTCCTAGAGCTGCAGCTATTGGTGACACAAACCCCAGCTTCACTCAGGCTTACCAGTGGGTCAAGAGGACAGCCTCCTGTGTCTCTCTGAGTACTAAGAGCAAGGTACTTTCTATCATAATCCCCCATATAATTGACATCAAACACTCCAGGGACTGAAGATACACACCCTAGAAAGTTACACAATCATCTCAAAATCACACTTCTAACCCTTACTAACTACAACAGACTATTGTGTCACTTATAAACACAGTTGACATTGATAAAAGCAAACTAAATCAAATAGTGGTTACACTCTGGGCTCACCTAGAACCAAAGACAAAGCAACAAGTCAAAATGATACTCTGCATTACATCTAACCATAAACTCTTTCCCCATAAAACCTACTCCAAAAAGAAGGGACTATTCTACCAGATGTGCAAGATGTGAATATATGGACACAGAAAACATGAAAAATCAAAGTAGCGCAACACTTCAAAAAGAACACAGTAGTTCTTTAGAATTAGATCCTGATCTGAAGACTATCTATGAAATGTCGGAAATTAAATCCAAAGTAATGACTGCAAGGAAACTCAGTGCAATGCAAGAGAACACAGATAGATAAAGATCTGAGGAAATCAATGAGTGACATAAATGAAAAATTCACTAAAGAGAAACAAATAGAAATTTTAGAGATGAAATCTCAATCAGTGAAATAAAAAATACAATTGAGAGCTTTAATAGCGCAATAGACCAAGTGGAGGAAAGCCCTTCTGACTTGGAGAACAAGACTTTCAAGATAACACAGACAGACATAAAGAGAAAATAATTATAAAAAATGAATAAAGTCAACATGAAATATTGGATACCATTAAATGACCAAATAATTGTAATATAGTTATCCCTGAATGAGAAGAGAAGGAAAAAGGCATTGATAACCTGCTAAATGAAATAGTAATTGAAAATTTCCCAGGTCTTGAATGAGACATGGACATCCTCAAACAGGAAGCTTGAAGTAACACAAGCAGATTCAACCAAAAAAGATCTACACAGACTGAAAGTGAAGGACAGAAGAAAGATATACCAGGAAAATGGAAAGCAAAAGCAAGCAGTAGTAGCTATTCCGATATAAGATAAAACAGACTTCAAATCACAAATTGTAAAAAGAGACAAAGAAGGCCATTATATTTTGATAAAAGTATGGATTCAGCAAGAAGATATAACAGTCATAGGTATATATGCACCCAATGCAACATCACCCAGATATATACAGCAAATACTATTAAACCTAAAGAGAGAGATGGACTCCCATACAATCATAGTAGGGGACTTCAAACACCCCACTCTCATCAATGGACAAATCATCCAGACAGACACTCAACAAAGATACATTTTAGTTGAACCCTACTATTGAGCCAATAGATCTAAGAGACATTTACAGGATGTTTCACCCAACAGCTACAAAATACACATTCTTATCATCAACACAGGGAACATTTTCTAGGATAGACCATATATTATGCTTGAAATCAAGTCTTGGTAAGTTTCAAAAGATTGAAATAATACCACGTGTCTTCTCAGATTACATAGAAATAAAGCTAGAAATCAACAACAATAACAATAGAACATTCACAAATGCATGGAAATTAAACAACATGCAATGAATGACCAGTGGGTCATCGAAGAAATTAAAAAGGAAATCCAAATCTTCCTTGAAATAAATGAAAATGTAAACACATCATATCAAAACTTGTGGGATACAGCAAAAGGGAAGTTTGTAGCATTAAGTGCTTACATTTAAAAAGAGAAATATCACAAATAAATGAGCTAATGATGCATCTAAAAGACTTAGAAAAAAACAAGAACAAACCAAGCCCCAAATTAGCAAGAGGCAAGAAGTAATAAGGATCAGAGCAGAAATAAATGAAATTTAAAATATAAAAAATATAAAACAAAACAAAAAGCTAGTTTTTTGAGGAGATAAACAAACTAGACAAATGCTTTGCCAGAACAGCAAAGAAAAAAGATAAAAAAACTCAAATAAAATTAGAGATGAAAAAGTAGACGTTATATCCAACACCATTAAAAATATATACGTTGACTAATGGAACAGACTAAAGATCCAAGAAATTAATTCATACAGCTATAATGAACTAATGTTTGACAAACAAGCTAAAATCATTCCCTGGATAAATGATAGTCTCTTCAACAAATGGTTTTGGGAAAATTGGATCACTTTATGGATAAGTATGAAATAAAATGCCTGCTTTACACACTTAACAAAAATCAACTCACAATGAATCAGGGAGCTAAATCTAAGACCTGAAACCATCATTAACTAGAGGAAAACATAGGGGAAACACTGCAAGACAGTGGTATAGGCAACGACTTATTGAATAAGATCCCAGAAGAACAGGCAATATAGGCAAAAATAGACAAATAGGATTACATAAAGCCAAGAAGCTTCTACACAGCAAAGGAAACTCTCAACAAAATGAAGAGGCAACCAACAGAATGGGAGAAAATATTTGCAAATTATACATCTGATAAAGAATTAATATCCAGAATATATAAGGAGTTCAAGAAACTCAACAGCAACAAAACAAACAATGCAGTTAAGAAATGGGCTAAGAATACAAACAGGCATTTTTCAAGTGATGAAATACAGGGGCTGGTTAAGCCTGTGTCTGCAGCACTGGCAGCCCATAGGGGAGGTGGTTTGAGTCCTGACTGTTCCACTTCCAACCCAGCTCCCTGCTAATGTGTTTGGGAAAGCAGTAAAGGATGGCCAAAGTCCTTGGGCCCCTGCACCATGTGGGTGACCCAGAAGAAGCTCCTGGGTCCTGGCTTCCAATCAGCCCAGCTCCATCATTGTAGCCATTTGGGGAGTGAACCAGTGGATGGAAGACCTCTCTCTGTCTCTCCCTCTCTCTGTCTGTAATTCTGCCTCTAAAATAAAAAAAAATACAAAATAAATGATGAAATACAAATGACCAACAGACATATCAAAAGATGCTCAGCATGCTCATGCATGCTCAGCTGGTGAGCATGTGGGGAAAATGGTAGCCTAATTCGTTGTTTGTGGGAATGCAAACTTGTACAATTATTATAGAGGATAGTACAGAGATTGTTCAGAAATCTAAAAATAGATCTATTATATGGCCCAAACATCACACTCCAGGGAGTATACCTAAAGGAAATGAAATCAGCATATGAGTTATCTGTAACCCCATGTTTATAGCAGCTCAACTCACCATAGCTAAGATATGGAGTCAACCCAGATGTCTATAAAATGATGACTGGATGAAAAAAAAATCAGCAGCAAGATGGCAAAATAGGAAGGGAGCACACTGATAGTCCAGGAAGAGACAGTTTAATAAAAGTGGAGATACTGCAAGTTCAAGGAAGAATAGGGGAAGAAACAGCAGAGGAAACTTCTAGAACTAGTGATTCACGGTGGACCTGCGTGGAGAGCGTGGGAGCCCACGGCTCAGGACACCAGCGGCAGAATCAACACACCAGCGCTGGAACGGGAGGTGAGCCAAACCTCAATAGCCCGAGACACTGGCGGGAAAGTGGAAAGAGGAGATTAGAGGGAATGAGGCTTGAAACCCCGTGGGGAAATGTTCACCAGGCTAACTAGAAGAGAGAGGGGAAAAAAAGAGTGACTGGTACGGACACGAGTTTCTTTCTCTCTGCTCAAAGGCAAGCAAGACAAAGAGCAGGTGCCATTTTGGACATACGTTATAAGCGGCATGACCTCAGGGCTGCACCCACCCTCAGCCAAGCAGAAAAACCTGACTCTGGGGTAGGGGGGTGAAATAACAGGTGATTAGGACCTAGTGAATGTGTGGTGCTAATGAACTGAGACTGTGAAAAAAGAGACGGTGGGTGACAGAACTCACAGAATTCAAGTGAGTACTCTCCAGAGACGCTACAATTTGGTAACCTTGGCAACCCAGTGGGAGACTGCAGGAGAATTTGAGCCCACACTGAGGGCAACACATATTCCCTGTGTGGTCCTTGGGAAAGAGCTTCCGATCTCCGGCTCCTGTGGGTATATCATTCGCCTGCTAACTACCTTCAATTCCACTCAGCTGTGCAGAATTACTTCCCTTCTGAATCAAAAAAGAAAGAGAGAGATATTTACCATGCTTAACCTGGGAGTGTCACCTTTGGCACACTCTTAACCCTGAAGAACCAAACAGAGCTCTCAGGCCACACCGATCTCAAGCCACTAAGGCTCCATCAAAAGCAGACAGTCCACTTAATACAGTCATAGTATAACAAGAGAAAACACCACAGCGAGGGAAGAACAATCCAAAGAATATCTCCACAATGCCAAGCAACAAACGCAGAAACTGAGGAAACAAGAACAAGGAAGACATTGTGACACCCCCAAATGAACAAGACACCCCAAGCCAAAAATATGAAGATGATGAGATGGAAGAAATAGAAGATACGGATTTCAAAAAATTTATGATAAGAACATCAAGAAGTTCTCAAAAACAAATGCTTGAGCTACGGAAATCCTTACTGGACAGGATAAAAAATCCCCTTCGTGAAACTGAAATCTTAAGGAGGAATCAAAATCAAAATGAAACACAGAAACTAGTAGAGCAGGAAAGTGTGATAGTGAAGAGAAATCAAAATGAAATGAAGAACTCAATAGATCAAATGACAAACACATTAGAGAGCCTTAAATACAGAGTCAGTGAAACAGAAGAGAGAATATCGGACTTAGAAGACAGAGCACAGGAAAGTATACAGTCAAACCAAAGAAGAGGAAATTAGAAATTTAAAAAATATTGTTGGGAATCTACAGGATATTATTAAAAAACCCAACATTCGGGTTCTAGGAGTTCCTGAAGGCATGGAGAGAGAGAGGATTAGAAGGCCTTTTTAGTGAGATACTTGCAAAGAACTTCCAGGGTTTGGAGAAGGACAGAGACATCCCAGTACAGGAAGCTCATTGAACCCCTAGTAAACATGACCAAAAGAGATCCTCGCCATGACACATTGTAATCAAACTCACCACAGTGAAACATAAAGAAAAGATTCTAAAATGTGCAAGAGAGAAAGTCAGATTACTCTCAGAGGATCTCCATTTAGACTCACAGCAGACTTCTCATCAGAAACCCTACAGGCTAGAAGGGAATGGCGAGACATAGCCCAGGTACTAAGAGAGAAAAACTGCCAGCCCAGAATATTATATCCTGCAAAGCTCTCATTTGTGAATGAAGGTGAAATAAAGACCTTTCATAGCAAACAGAAATTGAAAGAATTTGTTGCCATTCGTCCAGCCCTGCAAAAGATGCTTAAAGATGTGTTACACACAGAAGCACAGAAACACGGTCATCAATATGAAAGAAGGTAAAGGAAGGAAACCTCACAGCAAAAGATCACAGGAAGTTCAAAGTATATATTAGAAAATATCTTTGGGAAATGGCAGGGCAAAGTTACTACTTATCAATAGTCACATTGAACGTTAATGGCCTGAACTGTCCAGTTAAAAGACACCGATTGGCTGATTGGGTTAAGGAACAAGGCCCATCTATTTGCTGCTTACAAGAAACACATCTTTCCAACAAAGATCCATACAGACTGAAAGTGAAAGGCTGGAAAAAGATATACCATGCCAACATAAATGAAAAAAGAGCAGGCGTAGCCATCTTAATATCAGACAAAATAAACTTTACCACAAAAACTGTTAAGAGAGACAAAGATGGGCACTATATGATGATTAAGGGATCAATTCAACAGGAAGATATAACGATTATCAATGTATATGCACCTAATTACAGGGCACCGGTTTATTTAAAAGTTTTGTTAAGGGAGTTAAAGGGAGACTTAGATTCCAATATAATAGTACTGGTGGACTTCAATTCTCCACTCTTAGAACTAGACAGATCAACTGGACAGAAGATCAACAAGGATACAGAAGATTTAAATGACACTATAGCCCAAATGGATCTAACAGATATCTACAGAACTTTTCATCCTACACTTAAAGAATTTACATTCTTCTCAGCAGTACATGGAACCTTCTCTAGGATTGACCACATACTAGGCCATAAAGCAAGTCTCAGCAAATTCAAAAGAATTAGAATCATATGATGCAGCTTCTCAGACCATAGAGGAGTGAAGTTGGAAATTAGCAACTCAGAAATCCCTAGAGCATATGCAAACACATGGAGACTGAACAACATGCTCCTGAATGAACACTGGGTCATAGAAGAAATCAAAAGAGAAATCAAAAATTTTCTGGAAGTAAATGAGGATAACAGCACAACACACCAAAACTTGTGGGATACAGCAAAAGCAGTGTTAAGAGGAAAGTTTATAACAATAGGTGCCTACATCAAGAAATTGGAAAGGCACCAAATGGATGAGCTTTCAATTCATCTCAAGGATCTAGAAAATCTGCAGCAAACCAGACCCAAATCTAGTAGGAGAAGAGAAATAATTAAAATCAGAGAAGAAATCAACAGGATTGAATCCAAAAAAAAAATTACAAAAAATCAGCCAAACGAGAAGCTGGTTTTTTGAAAAAATAAACAAAATTGACACCCCATTGGCCCAACTAACTAAAAAAGAATAGAAAAGATCCAAATCAATAAAATCAGATATGAAAAAGGAAACATAATAACAGACACCACAGAAATAAAAAGAATAATCAGAAATTACTACAAGGACTTGTATGCCAGCAAACAGGGAAACCTATCAGAAATGGATAGATTCCTGGACACATGCAACCTACCTAAATTGAACCAGGAAGACATAGAAAACCTAAATAGACCCATAACCGCGACAGAAATTGAAGCAGTAATAAAGGACCTCCAAACAAAGAAAAGCCCAGGACCAGATGGATTCACTGCTGAATTCTACCAGACATTTAAAGAAGAACTAACTCCAATTCTTCTCAAACTATTCAGAACAATTGAAAAAGATGGAATCCTCCCAAATTCTTTCTATGAATCCAGCATCACCTTAATTCCTAAGCCAGAAAAAGACGCAGCATTGAAAGAGAATTACAGACCAATATCCATGATGAACATAGAGTGTATAGATTGTATATTACATAGAAATGTAAAAATCCTCAATAAAATTCTGGCCAATAGAATGCAACAACACGTCAGAAAGATCATCCACCCAGACCAAGTGGGATTTACCCCTGGTATGCAGGGATGGTTCAGTGTTGGCAAATCAATCGATGTGATACACCACATTAACAGACTGCAGAAGAAAAACCATATGATTATCTCAATAGACGCTGAGAAAGCATTTGATAAAATACAACACCCTTTCATGATGAAAACTCTAAGCAAACTGGGTATGGAAGGAACATTCCTTAATACAATCAAAGCAATTTATGAAAAACCCATGGCCAACATCCTATTGAATGGGGAAAAGTTGGAAGCATTTCCACTGAGATCTGGTACCAGACAGGGATGCCCACTCTCACCACTGCTATTCAATATAGTTCTCGAAGTTTTAGCCAGAGCTATTAGGCAAGAGAAAGATATTAAAGGGATACAAATTGGGAAGGAAGAACTCAAACTATCCATCTTTGCAGATGATATGATTCTTTATTTAGGGGATCCAAATAACTCTACTAAGAGACTACTGGAACTCATAGAAGAGTTTGGCAAAGTAGCAGGATATAAAATCAATGCACAAAAACCAACAGCCTTTGTATACACAGGCAATGCCACGGATGAGAAAGAACTTCTAAGATCAATCCCATTCACAATAGCTACAAAAACAAATACCTTGGAATAAACTTAACCAAGGACGTTAAAAATATCTACGATGAGAATTAAAAAATCTTAAAGAAATAGAAGAGGATACCAAAAAATGGAAAAATCTTCCATCCTTATGGATAGGAAGAATCAATATCATCAAAATGTCCATTCTCCCAAAAGCAATTTATAGATTCAATGCAATACCAATCAAAATACTGAAGACCTTCTTCTCAGATCTGGAAAAAATGATGCTGAAATTCATATGGAGACACAGGAGACCTCGAATAGCTAAAGCAATCTTGTTCAGCAAAAACAAAGCCGGAGGCATCACAATACCCAATCTCAGGACATACTACAGGGTAGTTCTTATCAAAACAGCATGGTACTGGTACAGAAACAGATGGATAGACCAATGGAACAGAATTGAAACACCAGAAATCAACCCAAACATCTACAGCCAACTTATATTTGATCAAGGATCCAAAGCCAATTCCTGGAGTAAGGACAGTCTATTCAAGAAACAGTGCTGGGAAAATTGGATTTCCACATGCAGAACCATGAAGCAAGACCCCTACCTTTCACCTTACACAAAAATTCACTCAACATGGATTAAAGACTTAAATCTACGACCCAACACCATCAAATTATTAGAGAACACTGGAGAAACTCTCCAAGATATAGGTACCGGCAAAGACTTCTTGGAAAAGACCCCAGAAGCACAGGCAGTCAACGCCAAAATTAACATTTGGGATTGCATCAAATTGAGAAGTTTCTGTACTTCAAAAGAAACAGTCAGGAAAGTGAAGAGGCAACTGACAGAATGGGAAAAATATTCGCAAACTATGCAACAGATAATTGGTTGATAACCAGAATCTACCAAGAAATCAAGAAACTCCACAACATCAAAACAAACAACCCACTTAGGAGATGGGCCATGGACCTCAATGGACATTTTTCAAAAGGGGAAATCCAAATGGCCAACAGACACATGAAAAAATGTTCAAGATCACTAGGAATCACGGAAATGCAAATCAAAACCACAATGAGGTTTCACCTCACCCCAGTTAGAATGGCTCACATTCAGAAATTTACCAACAACAGATGCTGGAGAGGATGTGGTGGAAAAGGGACACTAACCCACTGTTGGTGGGAATGCAAACTGGTTAAGCCAGTATGGATGTCAGTCTGGAGATTCCTCAGAAACCTGAATATAACCCTACCATACAACCCAGCCACCCCATTCCTTGGAATTTACCCAAAGGAAATTAATTTGGCAAACAAAAAGCTCTCTGTACATTAATGTTTATTGCAGCTCAATTCACAATAGCTAAAACCTGGAACCAACCCAAATGCCCATCAACAGTAGACTGGATAAAGAAATTATGGGACATGTACTCTATAGAATACTATACAGCAGTCAAAAACAATGAAATCCGGTCATTTGCAACAAAATGTACGAATCTGGAGAACATTATGCTGAGTGAATTAAGCCAGTCCCAAAGGGACAAATATCATATGTTCTCCCTGATCGGCGACAACTAAATGAGCACCAAAGGGGAAACCTGTTGAAGTGAAATGGACACTTGAAGAAACAGTGATTTGATCAGCCCTTGTCCTGTTGATTTACAATTTAGTACTTTATCCCTTTTAGTATTTTTTTTTTTGTTCTAGTACTATTGGTTGAACTCTGTAATTAACACACAATTATTCTTAGGTGTTAACTGAAAAGTGATCCCTGTTAAATATAAGAGTGGGAATAAGAGAGGGAGGAGATGCACAATTTGGGTCATGCTCAATTGGACTTGCCCCAAATAGTGGCGTTAGAAATGTGCCAGGGAATTCCAATACAATCTCTTCAAGGTTGCATGTACCAATGCCATCTCACTAGTCCAAGTGATCAATTTCAGTTCACAGTTGATCACACGGATAGGTCTAAGAGTCAAAGGGATCACACAAACAAGACTAGTGTCTGCTAATACTAACTGATAGAATAAAAAAGGGAGAGAATGATCCAACATGGGAAGTGGGATACACAGCAGACTCATAGAACATAGAATGGCAGATGTCCTAAATAGCACTCTGGCCTCAGAATCAGCCCTTATGGCATTCAGATCTGGCTGAAGAGCCCATGAGAGTATTTTAGGCATGGAAAGCCAAGACACTCTGGCAAAAAAAAAAAAACAAAAAACAAAAAACAAAAAACAAAACCTAAATGAAATATCTCTGCAAGTGAAATCCCAGTGGAAAGAATGGGGCCATCAAAGAAGGTGGTACCTTTCTCTGAAGGGTGGAGAGAACTTCCACTTTGACTATGACCCTGTCTGAATAAGATCGAATTCGGGGAACTCAAAAGGCAACTCATGACAAGAGCCTAGGGTGATTACTGACGCCATAAACAAGAGTGTCAAATCGTTAAATCAACAACAGGAGTCACTGTGTACTTATTCCTCATGTGGGATCTGTCCTTAATGTGTTGTCCAATGTGAATTAATGCTATAACTAGTACTGAAACAGTATTTTACACTTTGTGTTTCTGTGTGGGTGCAAACTGATGAAATCTTTACTTAATATATACTAAATCGATCTTCTGTATATAAAGATAATTGAAATGAATCTTGATGTGAATGGAACGGGAGAGGGAGCGGGAGATGGGAGGGGTGCGAGTGGGAGGGAAGTTATGGGGGGGGTGAAGCAATTGTAATCCATAAACCGTACTTTGGAAATTTAAATTTACTAAATAAAAGTTAAAAAAACAAAAAAACGGTATATATACAAGATGGAATACTACTCTGCCATAAAAAATAATGAAATCATGTCTTTTGCAGCAAATGGATGCAGCTGGAGATCATTTTGTTTAATGAAATAAACTATTCCCCAAAAAAGACTAATATCATATGTTTTCCCTGACTTGTGGTAACTAATATACAGAGTACAAAAAATTTAATGTATATGAGCAAAATTGTCATTTTGAGATTTGATTGTTTTTTATTGTCTTTGTCTATGATCTTGAGGAACAGTGGTTTTTCTACTTACTACTTGTGGGATTCTTTATTCAGTGGAGGATTAAGCTTGTGATTGTAAAGAAAATTGAAAGTATGAATATTTAAAGAAAAATAAGAAAAGATGGAGGATGTGAGTTAGCGAGGGAGGTGTTCATCATCAAATGAATATATAAAGAAAATGTATAAAATATGGCATATATACATACAGTGGAATATTAAGCATCTATAAAAATGAAATTCAGCCATTTGTATGAAAATGAATACCACTGGAGAACATAATGTTGACTGAAATAAGCTGGACACAGAAAGAAAAATACCACATGTTCTCCCTTATATGTGGGAGCTAAAATTAAAAAAAGAAACAAAAAAGAAAACGAAGAAAGGCCTGTGTGTCAATACTTCTTTAAATATAGTTTTGTGAAAGTCTGTTTTATACCTGTCAAATCAATGATTAAGAATGATGTGCTACTACAGTTTTAGTGATCTATGATTATTTTTAAATTTACAGTTAATGAGTGAAATGGACATCTTTATACTTGACTACTTTTTATAGCCCTTACATATATTCCCACTGGATTATAGTCTTTTTATTTGTTGAACGTTGAACTCTTTATTTAGTGGTGTATTAAGTCTTTGATTATAATGTAAATTGAAAATATGTTATCCCAAAAAAAAAGAAAGTAAGAGACAGAGAGACAGAGAGACAGAGAGAGAGAGAGAGAGAGGACGGAGTGAGGAAGGGAGAAAGGGAAGCAGCATTATATTCTTCGAATTGTATCTAGAAACTACATTGAATATGTTCTCTTTGTATTAATATTACATTAACATGAGACCTGTTGAGAAAAAAAAAAACCTAAAAGTAAATGTACTGTATAATCTAAATACAAGTACAAAAATGTATAAGCATGAAACAGACATCTTGAGGTTTGATCGTTGTTAGTCCTTGTTTATACTCCTATACAATTGTGGTCTTTCTACATTTTACCTATTGAATATTATGGTTAATGATGCTTTAAGCCTGTGATTATAGAATGGACTGAAATTATGCTTTTGCAAAAGTTAAAGAAAAAGAAAGGGAAGATGGAGGGGAATTGAGGGAGGGAAAGAGAATATAATTCTTAGAATTATACCTATGAAATACATGTAATCTGTTGTCTTTTTATTAATAAAAATAAAAAATAGTTAAAAAAAGAAAAGAGTCACCTTAGACAAAACAGCTTTAGACAAGCTAGGAATTAAAATTTCTTAAGGTTGAGTCAAAATGTTTTGTGTAGGAGTCCAGTATCATGAATTTGAGTTGTTTAATTAAATTAGAATATTTCCTCATTGTCTTATAATTTTTTCACAATAAATGGTAGCTGATTTTTATTCATATCTGCCTATTTATTTTGAAGTTATTAAGGTCAGCCATCAGAAGCTGAAAAGTGCATTCAGTCAAGTTCACTGATTTTAGTCCAAGATAATTCTCATTTCATAGCCCAATTCAGTAATAATTAGAATTAGCTATGGACGATGAGCCAAAACAAGAAAGAAAAGTGAACAAATGGCAAAGCACGTGGGGTAAAGTGCAAAAGACAAGGTAGGTCATCCCCACTTGCTGCCCTCTACTACTTCTTATGAAGAAACTGCAAGTGTATCTGCTGGCACACTGGCGGATATTCACAAACCAGGCAGCCGACATCTTTACAACCTCAGACTTGGAGCTGAAGCTGCTATGGACTATACACATTAGACCTGCTTTATTTACTGATCTATGTAGTAGTAACATTTCAGAGACAGAAGCAGATTAAGAGAGGGAAGACTTGAGTTGAAAACTGGTTCCATGCCTTGTTATCTGGCAAGAGGCACTTAGCATGTCTTGGTATCAGCTGTGAAATTTTCTTTATTATGAGGATTTAATTTTTTTTATATTTAAAGATGTAATTTATAAATGTTAAAGTGCTATAAAACAGAGAATTACTTTTCAAATATGGTCAATTTGTCATGTAATTTGATCTGATAGGGGTGTGTGCAGGTTAATTTAATTCTGTTTTGACACAGCTTATTCTTCATTACTGGTCCTTTACATGGTATTTGCTCATCAGCATGCAGGTTCTGGCTCAGGAAGGGAAAAAATGTTCAGTGAAATTAGACACAGAACAACAAATACCATGTGTTCTCCCTCATACGTAGCAGCTATGAAAAACTCAGTGTGAACATAGAATAGCAGTTAGTAGAGACTGGTAGAAATAGAAGGGAAAGAGACAGGTTGAATAATGGGTACTAAAAAAAGGAGTTAGAAAAAAGGAACAAGTTCCTAGTATTACACAGAACCATAATCTAGTATATCGTTTATTAGTAAATAGGAGAGGAGCTCCAGGCTCCAGTGATAAAGTTATGTCAAGGAGTGTGAAATGTTGATTACTTTGACTTGATCAGTGCACATTGTATGCATGTATTGAAATGTTGCACCATACCCCATAAATGTGTATAGTTATTGTTAATTTAAATTTTTATACAGATGCTTTGAAGAAAAGGATGACATTGTCAGCATTTAGCTCGTGTCAGAAACTAGAAAGAGGGGCCGGCGCTGTGGCACAGGGGGTTAACACCCTGGCCTGAAGCGCCGGCATCCCATATGGGTGCCAGTTCTAGTCCCGGCTGCTCCACTTCCGATCCAGCTCTCTGCTATGGCCTGTGATGGCCCAAGTCCTTGGGCCCCTACACCCATGTGGGAGACCCGGAAGAAGCTCCTGGCTTCGGATGGGCACAGCTCCGGCCGTTGCAGCCAGTTGGGGAGTGAACCATCAGATGGAAGACCTCTCTCTCTCTCTGCCTCTCCTCCCTCTGTGTAACTTTGGCTTTCAAATAAATTAATAGATCTTAAAAAAAAAAAACTAGGAAGAAAAGATTTCAATGAAACTGAAAGAAGAGTTTAAATCCCTTAGAGGTTTTCCAAAAATTGAAATGAGATATTATCATTTTCTTAGCATATGTTTGGATTATGGGGATTTTTCACAAATGAATCTCAGAACATTATCAGCGCAGAATTTTGTAATTATAATGTGATAAATTATAAAGTGATAAAAATAATACCTGCCATATACTCAGAAGTTAATTTAGGGTCATTTTGAATTAATGATCAATATTATTATCCACTATGCAGGCTACATTTTAGCTATGAATGTTTACTTCCAATTTCTCCTAATGCGTGGACCAACATGATAGAATTGAAATAATTTACCTCTCTACCTCTTCAGCAGACACATTCTTTTTGGCTTCTTTAGGAAAACAAAGTGTCACTGGTTGTTATGGTATTTAAACAATACCTCGTAGCTAAGAGTCATATAAACTGACAATAATCAATGTATTTTTATTATTAATATACCTAGACTTTCTCAATCTGAGATTTACTCCTCATGCCTACTGTCCTGGATAACATGTTTCACAAATGCCTTTGAATAGGGGAAAAAGCAGAGATTTCTAACACCAGGCCAGAAAACACTAATACAAAAATAATCATAACTTCTGACTTGGAAGATGGTATCTTTTGGAACTATCTGCTACATTGTAATAATTATTATTATGAGAAAATAATTCATTTGTAGACACTCAGAATGTAAATCAAGGAATTTAGGAAATTTAGGAATTTCTATGCTTTACAAGGAAGTTAAGTAATAATCTATGAAATCAAATTTTAACATGTGAACAGCCTCCTGCTTTTTTGCTTTTAGTACTGTTTTTCACAAGTTTATATTCAATTAATATTATTTAATATACTGGAATCTTGTAAAATTTCTCATTGTTAGCAAATAGTTTTAATATTGTAAATCTGATGCAAAAAGTAATAATGATCATGGTTTCTATTTAGTCTCACAATCTGGTTTCTCATAACATTTCACCCTTGTGGAAACATTTTGGTAGTGGTTTTAGGCTATATGGCCTGGAAGATACAGTGAGGCCAAATGAGATAGTAATTCAGTCAGAATTGGTTTCATTAACATGTCCAAATCAACAGTACATCTGATATAGACTTCTCTTACAGACTAACCCACTTCCAGTATTTTAAAGACTTTTTAAACGACAAAGTTAGAACAGATATATCAATAAAATGTGGAAAATAAGTTGACAGTTGACAATACTAGACTTTTGCTTGATGTTGTCCTATTTGGGGTAAAACTCATGAAAAATGAGAACTTCACATAGTACTAGATAATCTCAGAGTGCAATTAGAATCAAATCATCTTATATATCATATACATGACATTTTCTATTTTTCTTTCTTCATACTTAAATTATACTGAGTAAGAAATTGGTTAAAAGTTTAGGGGCCAGCACAGTGGCTTAGCAGGCAAAGCTGCTGCCTGCAGTGCTAGCATCCGATATGGGTGCTGATTCATGACCCAGCTGGTCCACTTCCAATTCAGCTCTCTGCTGTGACCTGGGTAGGCAAAAGAATATGGCCCATGTCCTTGAGCCCCTGCACCCATATGGGGGGGCCTGGAAGAAGCTCCTAGCTTCTGGCTTAGTATTGGTTCAGCTCCGGCCATTGTGGCCAATTGGGGTGTGAACCAGAGGGTGGAAGACCTCTCTCCCCCGACCTCGGCCTCTGCCTCTCTGTAACTCTGCCTTTCAAATAAATAAATAAATCTTTAAAAAAAATAAATTGATTAAAAGTTTAATAAGCAACATTATATATATATTTCTACTGCTAAAACTACTGAAGCAAATTAATTTTTAATAGTATACCTGGGACACAGAAAAAGGTGGCTCTGATGAAATGTCAAATGGATTTTCATCAGTCACTCCTTGGTTTATTAAAAGAGATGATGACCACCTTGGAGATAGGCTGAAGGAAGAGAAAGTTTTATATTTCATTTATTTGAGATGCAGATGTATTCACTGGATGCTGAATTCCTTGAAGACAAGTCTATATCTATTTTTTTTTCTTTGCCAGGGTGTAAGATAATGCTGTTCAACAACTCTGGTTAGCTGGTAAGGTAATATTTATTTGTTACATTACTGCTGGCTAAGTGACTCAATAATGCTTATTCAATCTCAAAATAATAAACCAAATCAAGTGGTATTTAGAGTTTCACTGATCATATAAACCCATTCCCTTCATACTCAGATTTAGATTAATTTGTCCTATTGAAGTATTTTCTCATCACAAAAACAATTTAATCTATTGTCATCCTGATCATGACTCTCATCAACTCATCCAGTATACTACAGTCCAGCAGCCTCCATCTTGATTTTGGTAACTCCCAAACTGTCCCATCCATCCTGTGTACCACTTTTAGTGTCTTTTCTATAAACCCTGTTTGCCTCACTCTTCTCCCTCCCTCACCCCTCTCTCTGTAATTTAAAATAATTTTAGAGCTCTTGGTAAAGTAAGTGTTACAGAATCTTCAGTGTCTCCTTTGATTTTTATTTAAGATACATGACTTAAATATTAAACTCTCTCAGGAATTCTAATTCTCCCAGTGAAAGGAACTCAGAAGGGGCCATAGTTTTCAGACATTATTTTCTGTCTTTCAAGATACATATTTCAGTTTTGGTTAGCTTCATATGAAGGCAGAATAGAGCAACACCTCACAGGGTATGATTTGAGGGGCATGGTCAACGTGATTGTTTTTACTAACTTGCTATGGTATTTTAAGTTTTATTTTAAAAGTAATCTTTGGGGTTGGCGCTGTGGCGCAGCGGGTTAAAGCCCTAGTCTGCAGTGCCAGCATCCCATATGGGTGCCAGTTCGAGTCCCGATTGCTCCTCTTCCCATCCAGCTCTCTGCTATGGCCTGGGAAAGAAGATGGCCCAAGTCCTTGGGCTCCTGAACCCGTGTGGGAGACCTGGAGGAAGTTCCTAGCTCCTGGCTTCAGATCGGGGTAGGTCTGGCCGTTGTGTCCAATTGGGGAGTGAACCAGCGGATGGAAGACCTCTCTCTCTCTCTGCTTCTGCCTCTCTGTAACTCTGCCTTTCAAGTAAATAAATACATCTTTTTAAAAAAGTACTCTTTAGTATAGTAAAAGTGCTTTTAAAATGAGGAAGCTAATAGTAAGGAGCAACAGTGATTCTTAAAAGTGTTGTTTCTGGACTAATAGCATCAACATTGCTTGGGAAATTTTTTTACAAATACAAATTCCTGAGACTCACTGCAGGCCTACTGAGTCGGAAGCTCTGTAAGTAGAGCCCAGCAATATCTGTTGTAATATCAAGCTCTCTGGGTGTTTGTGATGCATGCTAAAGTTTAATAACCACTGGAGTAGCTTATTGATTCCCTAGAAGAGAACAGAGAATTATAACATCCAGAAATTAAGAGAAAAGTTTTAAAAGAGTTTGGTGGCCTTGCTTAAAAAAAAATCCTCACAGTCTTTCCCAGGGCTTGCTCTGGATACAGGTTAGCCCTAGAAAATGACTTTTTGTAGAATTCTGAAGCTAATTCTATTTAGAGAAATTAGATATCAGAAAGATTCAAAATTACGGTCACCAGTCTTACAGTATTTTGAAGCTTTCTGCCTTTATTACTAAATATAAAGATTTGGGTTGTATAATGTGAAAATTTAAATTATTGTTATAAGTCTTTCCAAAACATGGCACAAAATTTGAAGAACATTTTTGCTTTTTCACGTACAAGACATTTCAGAATGTTTCTTTATTTTTAATATGAATGTGCATCACATAGACATCATTTCTTATACCAGAATGATAGACACCCGCATAAACACCCACAACCATGCACTTTCCTGCTTAAAAATTAGTATTTGTAGATGTGTAGAGACAGATACGAAGTACATTTTACCCATTCTTCTACTACCTGTGAAACAAAAAGTGCTTTTGGACACTGTAGTTGGTTTTGTTTAATGCCATCTATGTGAATTTTGATATTGTTAGCAGCAATAAATTTTGAGTGCTTCCCATATGTGTCGAATAGAAAAGATTTTTAAGGAGGAAGAATATTAAAACATCTTGGTATTTTAAATTTTAAGGTGAGGGTATGTTGAAATTCACATGGTAATCTAATTGTTTAACATAGGGAAGGGCTCATCTGTGAATATAAGGGATTATACTCATGTGTCACATCTCTTGTTCACTAAGATGAAGAGAGAATTCCATGGAAATGAACTCTAAAGTGTTTTCTGTTAATTTAGTAGTCTAGTATGGACTATATTTCAATATGCTTTATTCCTTATTTGATTAGTTTTCAAATATGTTCTTTATTGTGACCTAATTAGTCTGTTGCATGGGGCCAACATATGCTTTTACTTTGAAATTCACATGTTATATCTCCAGAATTTTCCACTTGGTTTAAAGAGATTTCCTGAAATTATTGTCTTGTCTTATCTCAAATTTAGTTTGCTTATGCTTAACACATAGTTATAATGAGTAAAGATGCAAACTCACTTTTATTGCTACAATGGAAATATTGGATGAAACTGGAGATAGGAACAAACAACAATTTTTCCTACAAACAACAAATTTGTTCAATATATTCTTAAGACTCTTGAGATGGTTGCTTAAAGTAAAATAAAAAATAAACATAAAAGAACTTGTAAAAGAAAAACAGGCATGAAAAAGTTCCTCATTCTCCACAGTTCCAGATTTTGATCAAGAAATTGAATACAAACAGAAATATTTTGGTAGAGATAGGTTACCTTAAAATTCAATCAAGATACATTTGGAATAAGTATTTCATTAATTAGCTTTGCCTGGGAAGCAGTAGTACCCAAATTTTGCCTCTTGTTCTCGCATATCAGATGAATATAATTAGCTTCTAATAGTAGTACTGGCTCATTAAGTCAATTATGAGAGTTTGGGAGGGTGCAGGCAATGTTATGCATTTCTAGAGGGTTGGCATGATAGATCAGAATCTAAGGGAGAGTGGACTTAGATGAAATAAGTCCCCCATGTAATATGCACCGCATATTGATAGTAACTGCTATAAGCAATGCATATCTGCTCCCATCATTTAATGAAATAGATGTTATTGAACTCTATTCCTGAAAAGAATAGCAGTTATGTAGATGCTTGAGCATCCTTAATCTCACAGCTGTAGTTTTTATGACGATTTTTAGGAAATCATCAGATGAGTGCTTAGCACACTCTTTAGACTTACATGATCTATATATCAATCTCTTGTTATTTTTTGTCCTCAAAATTATTAGTATTTTACCTTGGACTTTTGGTTGTTTTCCCTAAATGTGAGAGATCATGCCCATGTAACACTCATTGCAAGTGATTAGGTTTACTGTTTGAGACTACATTCTTGGGGGAGTCCATGGATTTGTGTGGTCTGTGTGGTCACTTCTTAGTGTCTTATAAATTTCTGCTGACAAGTACATGGAAAATCCTCTTTGGAATCAAGGAGTGTGATTTCAGGGTGACTCTTGCAGTGCAGCTTCTAGGTACACTACCCTTTTGTAGGGTCATGACAGAGATGTGTCAAGAAAGAAATGAACCAGATGGTGATATATGAGAAACCAAGTTTTGTTCCCAGTGCCAGAAGGCTCTGTTTCCCTTTTCCTGACAACCCTGTTGATAGTGAAGAGAACACAGGGAACTCTTTAAAAGTTTCGATGGCGGGAGAGGGCAACATATAATTATTTTTGTATCTTTATTCATGAATTGAGATAAAGAATTTAAGAACATATTAAGCAATTTCAGAAGCTATTGAACCTGGTGGTTTCTTGGGTGAGGAAACAAAAACCCTTTAGTCTTTTTAAGCCTAGTGGAAAAAGAGAAATTAGCCTTACTCTGCTGTCATACAAAATACTTTTCAGGCCACTATCTAAGTCAAGGATAGTATTTTATTTTATCCCTTTATATGTTAGTTTTTATTTTAGTTTTCATCTACTTGAAAGGCAGGAAGACAGAGACAGAGACTGATAAAGGAAGATGTCTTTCATCTTCTGGTTCACACCCAAAGTGCCTGAAATAACCAGGGCTGGGACAGGCCCGAGACCAGAACTCCCTCTAGGTCTACCATGTGGCTGGGAAGAACCCAAGAATTTGAGCTATTCTCTGCTGCCTCCCAGGATGCATTAGCATGAAGTTGGGCTTGAAACAGAGAAGCCAGGGCTCAAACCCGCACTCCAATATGGAATGCAGGTGTCCAAACTGGTGGCTTACCTGCTGCATGACAACACCTACCCCAAAGACAATATTTTTCATGAAAGGCACTTCTTTGTGCTTTTATCTTTATCATAATATTTTCAGCATCTCATGAAGCGCCCAATGATTCTCATCTAACTCATCAGTATTCTAAATCATATAATGTCCAAACTATCCCTCTTTCTATCTCAATGAAAGGTCAAATAAATAAAATTTTAAGATCTGTTTTTCATAATTGCACATTTTCAGTGTGTGCAATAAAATAAAATGTAGGGTTTGAAACAGCAACCATGGAGTTACTAGCTGTCATCTCCTTGTTAGCTTGCCTTTAGACTCACCTCTCCTATCAAGACCATAAAATAACACCAGATAAATGTTTTTAAAGCAACATTTGCATTAAGCCATAGCCTATGAGTAGGAGACTCAGTGACTACCTGCTGGATCATTTGTGCATCAATGCATTCTTTTATACACTCAATAATATTCAATACATAATACATGACAGTATTATGAAATGTATGTAAGTTATGTGTGTGTGTGTGTGTGTTGGTGTGGGTGTGTGTAAGAACAGGGTAAGAGAAAAAGAAAGATAAGAAATGAAATTAATATGGTTTTTGCTACCAAAGAGCTTATTCTCATGTAAGGAACATAAAACACATAAATAGCTACAACACAGAGTATAACAATACCTCAAGAAAAAGAATAAGAAAAAGTATGAAGATAATGATATATGAAAAATATTATAGAATATCACATAATAATTTAACATAATATGATATTAATTAATAATAAATATTACATAATATGACTAAAGGACTATAATATAAATTCCTTAGATTGGCATTTAGAACTGTCCATAATTTGATCCTACCTTTATCTTTGCCTTTGCTTTGGAAATTTCACGAATTATCTTCCTTTTTTATGCAATCAGGCCTCCTTAATACAAGTTATGTTAATTCCCGCCACAGTGCCACAGTGCCTTCCTTGCTATTTCCCCATCGAGGTCATCAGTACCCTCTACTCCCACTCCATTCCTCTCTCGATACACGAGGGCTGTTATACTTTCCGTCATGAGATCTAGAGAAAAGTCCAGTCCACATTTATATCTGTTCTCGACTCTCAATGCTTCTAATAATGTTCATACCAAAAATGTTGGTAGTTAATATATATTCTCTGGATTTGTATAACTCAGGCATATCACATCTACTTAGGTATACAGTTCCTTTGGTTAGCAAAAACCATGGCAGTAACTACCCTTCTCACCTTAAGCAGGATAGCTAACAATTATTGGGAGTTTTTTTCTGTGTCAGACACTGTTCTAAATTTCCTGTATGTACTATCATATTTATTTTGTGAAGATTGGAAGACTAAGTCACAAATCAGCAGAGATTTGCTTAAGGTCCTAGAGAGAGTATGAGAGAGAACAGGGTTTGAACTCATTATATTTTCAGAGCCCGTGTTCTTAATCATAATGCTGCCTCCTTCACATGAGGCTGAATACCAAGAAATCACTCAAGTCAACTCAGTTAAATGCTATTGATTGATTCCGAAGCTTGAATATGACTTAAAATGTCTAACAAATAGTTCTGTTATTTTTCTTGTTTACGAGTTTATAGACTCAGACAAAACCACACACAATTTGTATGTGTTCCATCATGAATATCTGAAGTTGGTCTATAGTTCTTTATGAGGAAAAAGGTTGACCTATCAGATTTAGTTCTTTCATGATAAAATATGTCAAAGCACAAAAATCCATGTGATATTGAAAGATTTTGGGAAGGGTAAACAGAATACAACTTTTAGTGGATAAATTATTTTGAAGCTTCAACTGATAGTCTTTGGGTGGCGTTCGGTGTGCTCTGGCGCCACCACGCCCCATTCCAAAGCCCCGCCCGCGACTCTGTGCCAGCCCAGGCAGGGTGTGGCCAGGATCGGGGCGCTATCGGAGGAGGCCTGGCCACGACGCGAAGGACCCGCCGGTGCCGGTCCCTTCCCCTGCTGTGGCCCGGGAGGGAAGTGGAGGATGGCCCACGTGCTTGGGCCCCTGCACCCGCATGGGAGACCAGGAGGAAGCACCTGGCTCCTGGATTCAGATCGGCGCAGTGCGCCGGCCATAGCAGCCATTTGGGGGGTGAACCAACAGAAGGAAGACCTTTCTCTCTCTCTCTCACTGTCTAACTCTATCTGTTAAATAAAAAAAATGCTCTTATGTGAACATTTTAAAAAAATCACCCTCCAGGAATAATTTCCTTACAACATGCTTTCACTAGACATTCCTCAAGAATCAACCACCACCTTCTGCTGTCAATTAGATCAAGTCCAATCTCCACAATCTGAATGGTCAATGACAATTTGGCTGTACTATAACAATTATTTCATTAGACATATTCTTTTGTGAGTACAACCTCTGTTATAGTCAGAACTGCCACTTCATTGTTCTCTGCCTACAGTTCTAATTATCCTTTCCCTGAACCTCTGCCAAGATGTGGGAAGACAAAGTTCTCTGCCTGGTGGCATCTTTAACCGTAAGTGTATAGACTGTAGAATCTGGGCACTGTAAGGCTCCTCTGAGTTCACTTATTCCAGCTCCCTCACTGTACTGAGATGAAGAAAAGTGAACTGACCTGCCCAAAGTCCTGAATTTATTATATTTTAGAATCTGGAGTGTGGTTCAGAAGCTAGGTTGCCTGACGTTCAGTCCTGTGCTATTTCACTGTGCTTCATTTTATTTTCTTAAAACTCACATTAAATCTCAATTCAATACATAGCCTATACCGATATAATTTGTAAATCATGATTATATTTATAATTAACAGCATAGAGTTTAGCATTTGAGTGGAACTAGCATTTTAAAATCCTATTATGTGCAAAGCACTTGGCAAGCAACCTCATGCACATTTTCTCATTAGTTACAGTAGCCTGATTGTAGACTTTTGTCCATATTTTGATGAAAATTATTTAAGGCTGGGACACATTTTCCCAAATAAATGAAAGAATTGAGAATCAAATATAAGCCCTCCTGGTCCCATGTATATGATGTAATATTCTTTGGTTTTAAGACGTTCATCTTGCCTTTTGTCAAATAGACTAAGTATTAGGTTCCTCCACGTATACATAAGACCATGGAATAATGTTCTTTTAAGTTTGGTTAAGGTTAATAGGCATGACTCCTGGAAAGGATATACCTGAGGCAAAGCAGTCATATAGTTCATAACACAAAGACATGCCAAAAACGGAATGAAAAAGTTAACTTCTCATGCCAAAAATTTGAAAACATATGTATGAAGGTCTCCAAAATGTCCATGGAAAAATGATGCATGGATTTAAAACTTTTTGCGTTGAAATAAACTCACCTTTTAATTTCATTTTTTCATGAACTTTTTGAAGTGTCTTTATATATCACTTTATATATCACTTTACTTTTACTGATTAAAGAAATTATATCAAGCTTTGTTCAGAGTTCTTCAAGCCAGGTACTATGTGGAAGTGTTTGAGTAAAATGTCATCACACATTAAATGACAGATACCAAGAAGACTATTAGGACCATGGGCATAGTTTTTTCTTTGGTATTGAGAACCTTGTTGCTTTATTTCAAAGAAAAACCACTTTCCATGAGATCAAGTCATAAAAACTCTTTGAATTTATTTTGCACAATGGACTGTTTTCTTGTTTGAAATCTATATAGTAAGCATATGCTTTTTTGCTAAAAAAAACTTGAGGAAATATCCTTTTGTAGAAACTTGCTGTTGAAACACATTCAGTAAAAAGGAATTTATTTTTTAGGTAATTTATAAATATATAGAAAGGATTCATAAATCAGTGGTTAATTATATATAAATTATATATATAGTAGTTGTTCTATGTAAAAATTTGTTACTTCTTGAGGTTCTGACTTAACGCAAAGTAATAAAATGGCAGGGTTCCGGAAACCAAAGAGATGGGGAATTTATATAATGAGCATTTTGTCTGAGCCATACTTCCTAGAACCCATCATCTCTATATAAGCGTTCTGGTTCTAGGTTTTTCCATTATTATCTGTAGCTTTGAAAAACATACTGTGTGGGGCTGGCATTGTAGCCTAGCGGGTAAAGCTGCAGCCTGCGACACTGGCATCCCATAAGTGCACCAGTGTGAATCCCGGCTACTCCACTTCTGATCCAGTTCCCTGCTGATGTGCCTGAGAAAGCAACAGAAGATGGCCCAAGTGCTTGGGCTCCTGCACCCCTCTGGGAGACTGGCACAGCTCCAGTTATTATGGTCATATTGGGAGTGAACCAGCAAATGAAAGATCTCTCTCTCTCTCTCTCTATCACTTCCTCTCTGTGTGTGTAAACTCTGCTTTTCAAATAAATAATCTTTTAAAAAACAGAAAAACATATTTTGCTCTTTTGAGTCTTGATTTTCTTTTTTTATATGTACAATCAAGCTACTTTTATCTGTGATGATGACTTTAAAGGATCATTAGAAAGGTCAAATAATGTGATGATGAGATGATGAGTCATGAAACTACTAACTCCATATAATACAAGGAATTTTTTTTTTTTGACAGACAGAGTGGATAGTGAAAGAGAGACAGAAAGGTCTTCCTTTTGCTGTTGGTTCACCCTCCAATGGCCGCCATGGCTGGCGCGCTGCGACTGGCGCACCGCGCTGATCCGAAGGCAGGAGCCAGGTGCTTCTCCTGGTCTCCCATGCAGGTGCAGGGCCCAAGCACTTGGGCCATCCTCCACTGCCTTCCTGGGCCACAGCAGAGAGCTGGCCTGGAAGAGGGACAACCGGGAAAGAATCCGGCACCCCGACCGGGACTAGAACCCGGTGTGCCGGCGCCGCTAGGTGGAGGATTAGCCTATTGAGCCGCGGCGCTGGCCAGGAATTTTTAACATTGTGCTGTTTTGTTCTTTTTCTTTATTTGGAGTATATTAAAGATTAGAGTTTATATTTGATTTTAGGACATCATCGCCTGGCTTGTTGTTGCTCAGGAATCTATCTCCACCTTAATTTATCACAGATTTTTATTACCATCACTACTTACGTGCTCAGTTTTTCATGTTTTCTATTCCTCAATTTGGCTAAAGGCACAACTGCCATTACCTATGTCAGAAAGCTTGGAGTGATCCTAAACTTTTTTCTTTGCTCCAGATCCAAGTATTCATCAATTCCAAGTCATTTAAGTTGCAATGTATTATATACCTTGAAATATTCAAATCTGAAGATTCATCTTCTAAATTTAGTGCTGTATTGCTAGAAATTTGATTTCTTCACTCCACCATTAACTACAGTGGATCTACAATTCTGTTAAGCACCCATAAACTTAGCCTGGGATGATTAGTTCTCACTCTGGCCACTTTTCCTCCTCAGAAAGCAATAAACCATAGGAGATAATTGTGAGATGAAAGTTTTAGTTTTTGTTGTCATGCTATGGTGCCTGACAATAAATACCATTAACTGAAAAAATTAGATATTGAAAATATTAATACCTGGACAACTCATTGCGAGCAGTTTAGGCAAGTACAAGACTGAGTAATAGTCAATGTAACAGTTAACATTTTTAGGTATTGCTATGCACTAAACACTTTACCTGCTTTACCTCATTTATGCCTTTACAATGAGCCTAGGAGGAGGTTAGACGTTATCTCCATTTTACATATTATAAAAATGACAAATGAGGCTGGCACATTTGATGCAGGCACCCCACATAGGCACACTGGCTCAAGTCCTGGCTGCTCCACTTCCAATCCACCTCCTTGCTAGTGCACCTCAGAAAGCAACAGAAAATTGTCCAAATACTTGTTCCCCTGCCACATTTGTGGAAGGCCCAGATGGCATTTACAGGCTCTTGGCTTTGGACTGGTCCAAGTTTCAACCATTTGGGAGTGGACCACTGAATGGAAGTGCTCTCTCTCTCTCACTTTCAAATAAATAAATAAATCTTTAAAAAATAATATGATTTCAAAACACACTCTGTGACCCTTATTCCTCACCCATAAAATGTGAATAATAAATAATACTGTCCTGAGTTCACATCAAGTGTTGTAAAAGTTATATGAGAATATATCCATATCCTATTTCAAAATTTATGTGGCACTGATCTATTATTTAAAAAACAAAAATCAAGGCCAGCGCTGTGGCGCAGCAGGCTAAGCCTCCGCCTGCAGCACCATCCCATATGGACATCAGTTCAAGTCCCTGCTGCTCCTCTTCCAATCCAGCTCCCAGCTGATGGCCTGGGAAAAGCAGCAAAGATGGCCAAAGTGCTTGGGTCCCTCCACTCACATGGGAGACCGGAAAAAAGCTCCTGGCTCCTGGCTTCTGGCTCCTGGCTCCTGGCTTCAGATCAGCCCAGCCCCAGCCATTGCGGGCATTTGATGAGTGAACCAGCAAATGGAAGACCTCTCTCTCTCTCTCTCTCTGTAACTTTATCTCTCAAATAAATAAAATCTTTTTTAAAAAAAATCAAAGATCAGCTGGGGTGTTTAGATCTATTTATTTATTTTTAAAGACGTTTATTTTTTGAAAGGCAGATGAGAGAGAAGATATCTTCCATCTGCTGGTTCACTCCCCAAATGGCTGTAGCAGCCAGGTCTGAGCCAAGGCAAAATCAGGAGCCAAGAACTCCATCGTGGTCTCCCCACGTGGGTGACAAGGGGTTCAAGTACTTGGACCATCTTCTGCCTTCCCAGGCAAAGTAGCAGGAAGCTGATTCAGAGGTGGAGTAACTGGGTCTCAAACTAGCACTCCAACACGGGATGCCAGCATTGCAATCAGCAGTCTAACCCACTGGACAACATTTAGGGTAAAAATTATTAATAATAAGATGAAATTGCTTCTGTATGTAAAGATAATTGAAAATGAATCTTGATAAAGAATGGGATGGGAGAGGGAGCGGGAGATGGGATGGTTGTGGGTGGGAGGGAGGTTATGGGGGGAAAGCCAGTTAATCCAAAAGTTGTACTTTCGAAATTTATATTTATTAAAGAAAACTTTAAAAAAGATGAAATTGGAGTAGAGAAAACTCTAAAGAATGTAGGAATCGCGTATCTAGTATCTAATATAGATATGATAGTCGTTATCTTTAGAACTGAGAGAACAACCTCTATCCACACTTCCCACCCAGTGTTAAGATCCAGACTGAGGACAGAGCCAGCAGAGACTTATGCAATAGCAAGAATAACGCTGTAATGCCTTGCAGGCAGAACTTGTTGAAATGCCAAACTTGGGAAATTACCAGAACTCTGCCCTATGGAGCTTAGTAGACACCCACCCCTTGGAATCTGCCCTCTAGGATTGTGTGACAAAGATGTTCACAGTGAGATATCTCACCAGAGGCACCCCACCACAAAACCACCAGAGGGAGGGTGCCAGGGGAAGCAGCCTAGGACTTCAGAGACTGTGCTTGGAGAGAACTACAATCGCAGGAGCAGCCTACCTAGTAAGCATGGCAGAAGAAGGAAGCAAAAACCTTTCTTCCCACACTGTCTTTCTAGTGCCTGCTGATGACAAAGCTTCTGAGTGCCAGCTGACAAAAGAAAAAATATGTAAATAGCCCAGATCCATTTTCACAATGCAGTCCATAAGGGTCAATTTGAAAATGATAACAAATTGATGAAGTGGCACCACTTCCCTGCTGCTTCCTTGACTAGTGTAGATAAGAGGGAAATTATTGAAATGTGTATGAGGGTACTTAGAAATTTATGGAGGGGCCTGAGCTTTGGGATAGCAGGTAAAGCAATCGCCTGCAGTGCCCGCATTCCATATGGGTGCCGGTTGGAGTCCCGGCTGCTCCACTTCCTGTCCAGCTCTCTGCTACAGCCTGGGAAAGCAGTAGAAGATGGCCCAAGTCCTTGAACCCCTGCACCTTCGTGGGAGACCCAGAAGAAGCTCTTGTCTCCTGGCTTCAGACTGGCGCAGCTCTGGCCGTTGTGGCCAACTGGGGAGTGAACCAGCGGATGGAAGAACTCTCTCTCTCCCCCCACTTCTCCTTCTCTTTCTGTGTAACTCAAATAAATCAATCTTTAAAAAAATACAAAAAAAACTATACCATTTGTTAAATTTAATCCTTGCAGCTTCAAAGGCAGCTTCCTTAAAACAAACCCATTCATCCATAAAACTTGTAAGTAAAGGGCAGATATATGTTAGCAGTTCTCAAAGTTAACAAGGTTGAATGGGAAAAATAGCAAGTTAAGCACACACTACACAAGACTGATGAATCTCAACTATTTTAATTTTGAGTACCATGCTCATAAGAGAATAACCAACAACATTAACAGTAAAACTGGGACATATGAGTGATATTAATTCTGTAGTGGTCACCATTAAATCAAAAGCATCTTCTTGTTGAGCCAGAGAAATAAAAGATGAAAAGAATTTCTTGTTGAAAAAATCTGACTGCATTTTTAGTCATTAACAACACAAAATTGCTTTTATATGATTGATAGGGCTACAGTATGTCTTTTCCTAATTTCAGAGTCTTCCATTAACAAATCAAATGCATGGGGGGGTAATTTTCACATTATAGTTTGAAGTAACATTGGTGGCCCAAACAGATAATGAAGGCATTGCTATATAATGGGGAGGGAACAGGTGAACGAACATATAATAAACATTGCTCAAGAATCTCTGCAATTTTCAAAGTTATTTGCTCATATCCTCAAGACTTCTTGATTGTGCCTTTGTCTTTTCCATCTCAAGGTATTCTTTTCATAAATCAAGGGCCAAGGTTTTCTCTGCTACCTGTCTGGAGGTTGAGCTGCAATAGGATAAAAAAGAAACTAGGGAGTTAAAAGTGGCAATGAAAGCAAAAATTTGTTTTTGACCTTAGAGTACTTTAAAAGAATTATTTTGTAGAAAATAGTGGATTTAATGACCCTTGAAATCTTCTAACTCTTGCCCAAAAAACTACCATGAATATCTTATAATCACAGGGATAACATTACTTTCTAAAATACTAAGATGAAATCACAGTAATGCTCATTTTGTAAAATAGGTGATACTAATATTAGATTAATACCAGGCGTCTTCAGAAGATTTATAGAAAATTCACACTATCTTTGTAATCCCATTTCTATGAATTTTTTGAAATACTCTTATAGAATATTTAATATACTTGACCCCTATAGTTCATGTTATTTTAATATATATAATTATTTTAAATATTTAGTTATAGACTCTGATTCTTTATCACTTTATGGCTGCATGATCATAAAAAGCCTACTCTGTGTAGTCTCTCTGTAAGAGGGTAAAAAAGGGGGTCATAGGAGTATACTAAGAGGCTACACTTTCAAAGTCACCATGAAGTATTAAGTTGGCTCAGAACGGCTTGATTACTTTCTGAATGGAATATGAAGACTGGGTACAAAGAGTGACCTCAGGGTAGGAAAGAAAGGAGAAAGCAGTGAACAACAATTCTTACTATATTTTTGGTATTTGCAACTTCAAAAACTCTGATTCTGCAACTCTGTGTGTGTGTGTGTGTGTGTGTGCGTGTGAAGTGATGAGATGGGGCAGATCATGAAATTAAAAACAATGTATAGGAAAAATACTTATGTTACAAATGGACTTATGTGGGTCAGAACATATTGAGATTCAATGATGTGTAAAAAATAAATATTACAGTAGTCATACTTACTATTCCATAATTTCCTTCTTTCCCTATATAACACTATTCAAATTGCCTTCACCTGAAACTTACTCTTTTATTACTGCTACATTCTTATCCTCATGATTCATTTAACTGAGGAATTCTACTGCATTGTATCAACATTCCCTATCCAATAAACATCTCAGTTAATCCAGGTATCTTTAGAAGGGTTTGGTTGACATGATTCATAAGAGTCATAAACTTTATCATATGTTTTTAATAATTTCACACTTATTTTGTTTGACACCCCTACATTCAAAACCAAACAATAATTTTGAAAAATGTAGTCTACTACTTGTCCCTGTAAGCATATAAAATGGTATATATTTGGATACAGATGCCTAAGGTTATTTCAAACCTGACAACCATTGCAAAAATATAGATTGTACAGCTATAGAATGTACAATTTCCATATTTGTGTCAATGCAGCAAAAGTTTCTGGACCTTAAAATTCTAGTGAAATGCTCCCTGGGGAAAGAAAATCCCTATTCAGTCAATTATGTATAGTTTACTGAATGACAATACTAAAATTTCCCTGAGTTAGTCTCTATGAATTTCTGAACTTAAGCTTATGTGGTCTGATTTTCTCTACCTGCTATATATGATATATCATTCATCCTGTTACTAAAATTGTGGTGGCTGGGCTGAAGAGCCTTGAGTTGTCATGGAAAATACATGATCTTGAAATTCCTAAAGAAAGAAAACCAGTGGAGCAAATTTTCTACAGCAGGGGCAGTAAAAATGATGGTCACTAAACTTAGGGTAACTGTTTCTCTTTTGGATTGCTTACTGGGATCTTTGTAGATTAGTGTTTGGCTCAATTTGGAAACCACACGTGGTACAGATAAAGGGAGATGCCCACATTCAATTGGAGACACTGATCTTTTATCAGATCAACAATTGTTTTCTCTCAAATTTTTCAGAGAGCAATAGACAGGTCACATTGTGGGCAGAAGCTTTTTGACTTGTTCAATACACATTTACTTAGTTATATTCTATTTGAGGTCTTTAATTAACTCATCCCAAAAGGGAAATCCAATTTATTTCACTCTATCTCAACTGAGCACTTTGAAGAATCTATCATATCTACCAATGAATCCAGCAATAGAAGACCATGGAAGCATTCTAGTATTACCAAGAAATATAATCAAACTGATATATAAAAGACTTTGTGGGTAGGTTTGGTATGCAGGTAGTACCAAAGTAGTTAAAACAATTAACAGACCTTGAGCATGTAGCCTGACTCTCTGGAAAGCAGGTGGTTTTGTCAGATCTTAGATGAAAAACCCCTAGAGAACAAATCTTCCACTGTAAGAAAACATAGCACACTTCTAAAATGCTAAGAATGGAAAAACTATTTCTTTATGTATAAAATATTTAATAAGCTACCTGGTAGGACATTGCCTTGATTATTTGGAACATGTGGAAAGTATATTTACCTACCTAAAGGTAAATCATAACTAAGATTAAGTTCAATGAACATAAAGGCAAAAAATTGAATTTCTTAATGTATTCCTATGGTTATATGATTAGGAAAAAAGTGATGCACTGGGAGGGCAGTTTAAAATGAAATTTCAACAACTTTTAGCTACTTTAGCCAACCTCTTTCTGAAGGTATTTTATTGTAATGTTAGCCTCTCTTGAACTAAGATTTACTTGTAAGCTTTCTCAAATATTCAAGATAATTAGAAATCAAAGCATGTCTTCTGTTTAATTTTTGAAGCAATTATTAGAGGTGCTAATTTAAGATAATTTTGGAGCAAAAAGAAGGACATATTTGATTGGTACATGTTAAGATATTTATCACCAGAAATGCCCATATAACTCCATTTCTATAAGACTCTGGTTATATTAAATTATTTAAGATTATACTATCTTCTTCTTCAGCATCATAATTATTCTTGTTCTTTAAAAGATCTACCATTAAAAAGAAATAGTCACCTCTTTAAATGACGCAATTCTTTGAAATCTTTCAAGAAATTAAACTAATAATATCACTGAGTGTTTTTAGTTATAAATAAAAGCCATTTGCACAGTATATCTATAAGAAAGACTAATTTTTCTCTTGAATGTGAAATTATATTATTTATTTATAAGTTATATAATTTTTGCATAACCTATTAAATGTCACTAGGCTGTTAGTAATGTAGTGGTAATACCACTATGCATGAAAGTCAGTATTAACCTTTACAAAAAGAAAGATAATTTCAGGAGTGAGGAACGTATTTGGTTATTTCTGACAAGTATAACAAAGAATGATAAACCACATATACACATTTCTAACTATTTTAAATACACTAGTGATATGTTGTGATCTGAACATATAAAATAATTTTAACAGCAGGCATTTGGCCTAGTGGTTAAAACACCAGTTAAAATGCCCACATTTCACATCAGAGTGCCCGTTCAATTTCTTGCTCTGGCTCCTGAATCCAGTTGCCTGCCAGTGCTGACTCTGGGAAGCAGTGGTGATAGCTCAGGTGATTGGGCTCCTGTCATCCACAAGGAAACCTGAATTAAGTGCCCAACTAACAGCTTCAGTCCCAGTCAAGGGCCTGTTGTGAGCATTTAGTGAGGAAACCAGCATTTTGGGAGCTCTCTCTCTCTCTCCCTCTCTCTCTCTCTCTCCCTCTCTTCCCCCCCCTTCACTTCTCAAATATATTTTTTAAAACCTCAGTAATATTTAAAAATAAATACATAAATAAAAATTTTCTAACCATTCTAGAAACTCAGTGAAATGACATTTCCTTTGTTTTCATATAGCTTTTACGCCCAAATGGACACTTGTTTTCTGTTAAGTAGACTATGAAATATTTAGAGGGCAGAAACTATGTTTTTCACTTGGTTTGTATGTATTCTGAAACTTTTCCACTCTGTTTAATTATTAAGTACCCATGGAAAGAATGAATGAAGATAGAACAAATGGCATGACTATATATTATGATGTTGAGGTGACTGTTTTTGTTCACTTAATGGTTAGTAGAAATTTTTATTCTTTTTAAAGTGAGCTTCTCTCACTTGTTAAATTTTGTGAATAGATAGCACCCCTATTCTCTCTATTACAGTTATTTGTGATGGACTTATATATACATGGATGTAATAAATGAGGAAGATAATGAAATACTAAAGCTCTAAGGAAAGGCAATCATCCATTCTTCCATTAAATGCTTTGTTAGTGAGGGCATACAAAATGTATGGTTTCTCAAGATATTCATTGATTTATTGTCAAGTTCTGTCCATCTCCAATGAAATAAGTTAAGTAGTTGCAGATATGTCCATTATTTAGTCTCACTAAAAAAGCTGGAGCACATGTACCTAGGCATGGTTTTTATTTGACGGATATTCAGCTGAGGTAAGTTTTATTATTATATTTTGAGGGAATCAATACCTTCCATTTGAAAAATTTGATTATTTTGTACGAGAAAATAGTCTACTTTGTGGATAGTTTTCATCTACAATCAAGACAACGTCTTACACTCCTGGTTAGGAAACAAAGTTCTTAGATACCATGGTTTGAACTGCAAAATGATAGCTACATTTCTTAAAACTAGTAAGCTAAAACTTATCATAGCCATATTTTATTTAATTCAGTCTGAAACACAAAAGCTATAAAATAAAACGTTTTAAATGCTTTCATACTGCTGCAAAGTTTCATTTGCAAAAAGCAACTGGGAAAACACATCTTTTTTCTAATATTAAGGTTTTTACCTGAGCAATATGATTTTTATTAATTTTAATTAGCCAATATTAGCCTTAAGTTTACATAAGAAAATGCTGTAAAGCCACACTAGGTAAAAAGAAAAACATTAAGGAGATATCAATTTTGTACTTTCATTTTGGTTATAAGAATTTGTGCTCTAAATATGATAAGAGTCGGAGAACTCAGAGGGCTTCCATAACCTTGGAAACTCATGACTGGAACATAGGGAGATTGCTGATGCCATAAACAGGAGTGTCGATTTGTAAAGTCAACAACAGGAGTCACTGTGCACTTACTCCTCATGTAGGATCTCTGTCCTTAATGTGCTGTACACTGAGAATTAATGCTATAATGAGTACTCAAACAGTATTTTTCACTTTGTGTTTCTATGTGGGTGCAAACTGTTGAAATCTTTACTTAATGTATACTAAACTGATCTTCTGTATATATAGAAAACTGAAAATGAATCTTGATATGAATGGAAGGGGAGAGAGAGCGGGAAAGGGGAGGGTTGCGGGTGGGAGGGAAGTCATGGGTGGGGGGAAGCCATTGTAATCCATAAGCTGTACTTTGGAAATTTATATTCATTAAATAAAAGTTAAAAAAATAACAGTTTGTACTATGTGTATGCATATGAATGTATAATACATGTGTATGTTGTATAATATTTGTGAGTATATACCCATATACATACTGCTACATATATAGAAAGAGAACAAGGACTTCTAAAAGTTTGTGGGAAACTCAATTAAAAGATAATTATGTTGACTTAACAATTTGACACTCTTGTTGGTGGCATCAGTAATCTCCCTAGGCTCTAGTCATGGGTTGCCAAGGCTATGGAAGCCTTTTGAGTTAGCTGACTTCGATCTTATTTGGACAGGGTCATGGTCAAGGTGGAGGTTCTCTCCTCCCTTCAGAGAACGTTACCTCCTTCTTTCATGGCCCATTCTTTCTACTGGGATCTCACTTGCAGAGATCTTTCATTTAGGTCCTCTTTATTTTTTTTTCCAGAGTGTCAAATAGTTAAGTCCACAACAATTTGTGTACTTACTCCTCCTGTAGGATCTCTGTCCTTAATGTGTTGTCCAATGTGAATTAATGCTATAACTAGTACTGAAACAGTATTTTACACTTTATGTTCTGTGTGGGTGCAAACTGATGAAATCTTTACTTAATATATACTAAATCAATCTTCCGTATATAAAGATAATTGAAAATGAATCTTGATGTGAATGGAATGGGAGAGGGAGCGGGAGATGGGAGGGGTGCGGGTGGGAGGGAAGTTATGAGGGGGGGGGAAGACACTGTAATCCATAAACTGTACTTTGGAAATTTATATTTACTAAATAAAAGTTTAAAAAAAAAGAAAGGTTAAAAAAAGATAATTATGTGGCAATTTAAAAAATTAAAAAAAATAATTTGTGCTTCATTTTTAATGAACAGCTACATTCAATCATATATTCTAGTGGAAAATGAAATAATTATTCCAATTTTCACTTTTATGCACACAGACACTACAATCCAAATTAAGTGTATTTGTTTACCATGACTAATGAAGTATAACAAGAATAAAATCAATGCCTACCAAATAAATTATGCCTCAATGACAACACATCAGTAAAATTTCATCAAAAAGAACATTATTTACTGCTGTCAAAAACAGTTTATCAAAAACTTAACAATCTTAATTTGCGCATGCAATTCAGAGTGCCAAAAGGAAACATTTGATAAGTATGCATTACTCAAAAAAATTTTCAAGTGATTTTTGGGAGAAATTATATGAAGAGCACACTTTAATTCCAAAGGGGTTCTTTGTTCTGTCATATCATGTCACCAAAATAAACATCTAATTCTATGTACTTAAATGAGAGATTAGAATATCATAGCTATTTCAGACAGCCTTCTTAATAAAATTAGATTTTTAAGATTGATTTCTTTTAAATGGCTTGCTCCATAGTATTTAAGGTCATTTGTGTTTATTCTTTCTCTGCAGGTAGAGCAAAAAAAAAATCAACACTAAGCCATGTATGTTCAAGATGAGTTAGGCAAAAATTTTCTGGGTTGTCTGTTACCAGATTTATCTTTATGAGCTATGTAACCCTTGACTGAGTACTAGACCAGACAGCCAAAGCGTGATCAAGGTCTTTTTGCTATTTTCCAACTGTATAGAAGGTTGATCTTTCAAATGGAAAACCATATTGCTTGCTCTAGGAATTGAAGCATAAATTGAAGCATAAATAGCAATACTGGACACTTTGTATTCTGTATTCCATGGCCTGCATATCTCAGTAAGTAAAAAATAATTGTGGACCCTATCCAATGACCTAAACATTGAATTACAGGAAATGAAGAAGAAATTGAAAATCTACATTATGCAAACTTACCTTAAAAAACTGTTTCACAGCACCTGATGATATGGCAAACTTCACAACATCTGGTGGTTCAGCTTCCACTATAATGTCAAAATTAGGGAGTGGAATGTTTGGATTGGGGTGAATCTTTAAATTGGCAAGATCCTTGATACCAATGGGATTCTGGACCTTAGAGATGTCTGTACAAAAACCAGATTCCCTGGCATCAAGGGCATCCTTGGATCTAGTGGTGTGCTTAAAGCTAGCAGAATCCACGGAATCAGCTGGGTCTTTCAAGTGAGTACAAAATTTGTGGTCAGAAAAAATTGTGTAATTTGATGTACCATAAAGTTTAGAGGAAGTCAAATTTTTAGGAGTGGAAGAATAGTTAGCACTAGTGGAAAAAGTATGGGAGTTTCCATCCACAGTATTGGAAATAGAGGAACTAGAGTTGATTTCTAAATTGGGTTCAAGGAGATTATTAAAATTGCTGGTATTAGTAGAACTATGAGCATTATGAGTATTTATAGCAATATAATTGGGGTTGATGACAAAGTTGGAGCCAATGAAATGAGAAAATTTGGGGATATGGTTAATATATGAGGCAATATTGGTGCCAGCTGAATAGCTAGGGCTAATAGCACTACTGTAATTAGTAGTATTGCTGGTGTCAGTGGCATTGGAGGTGCTAGCTGTAGAGCTCAATCTGGTTACATAATTAGTTCTAGAAATATAGTTTGGGTTGACTACAAAGCTAGAACCTACTGCATGGGTAAATCCTGGGACATAGTCTTCATCTGAGTTATAATCTGGGGTAGCTGCACAGTTGTGGCCAGCAGCACTGGTGGGTCTTGTACTATAATTGGGGTCAGCATCAATGTTAAGATAAATAGCACTATTATGACTAGTAGCATTACTAAACCTCTCATTATAGTTAGAATCAAGGTCTTTGGGAGGGCTAGGGCTATTGTTGGGGTCAAAGCCAGTATTGTTGGAGTCAAGGCTGTTGTGAGTCAATCTGACATTCTGAGGCAAAGGGCCAATGTTGCAGAAAATTTCATGGCCTGGCCAACTGTCATTGCTAGGGCCAGCATCACTGTCGGAATCAGAAGTGCAGTCTTTGCCAGTCTCACTTTGTTGTTCAGAGTTGTAGTTTGGATTAGTGCCATCATTAGAGCTGGAAGTATTATCACAATCAATATTATCTAGGCCAAAGGAATAATCTGAACTGCTTGTGTATGTGTCTTCTTCAGCATCAGTGCTATATTTGGAGTCCGCATCATTATTAGTAGCATTATCAGTGTTAGGATCAGGTTCACTATTGGGATCAGTTCCATTATTAGGGTCACCATCATTGCTGGAATTAGATTCATTTGTACGGCCAGCATCACCACTAGGATCAGATCCACTGTCAGTATCAGCATCATTTTCACCATTACTATCTTTGGGATCAGAATCATCAGGGTCAGACTTATCTTTGGGATCTTTCTTATCTTCAGTGTTGTCTTCATTTTCAGGGTCTGTTTCATCATCATCATCGTCTTCATCATCGTCTGTCTCGTTCTCAGTACCTGTTTCATCATCATGATCTATCTGACCTTTGGGAAGAAGTTTCTTTTCTGTGCTGGCCTTATCTTTGAGATTTCCAGTACTGACCAGTTTAGTCTCATTATCAGGAATGGCCTCATTTGGGGGTTCTCCAGTAAGGTTGAACTTGCCCTCACTTTCAAGTCCAGTGGCACTGCTGGCACTGATGATTCTGTCTGGACCAGGGAGATTATGGCAGTCCATGGTATCTGGGGGATTCATGGGAGAGATCTGAGTAGAGTCCATGAGATTTTGTACAGCTGAGTGACTTTCATAATGTAAATAAGAAATTGAATCCACAGAATATATAGAATCTTCCCTGTGTGGAGGACAGCAGATGTCCACATGATGCCTAGGTTCTAGGGATGGAGATAATGGGCTGCTGCAAGAAGTTTTGTGGTGTCTATCTGATTTGGGATTCAGATTCAGAGAATATTTAGATTCCAAGGAAACTTGGAGATGTAAAGGACAATCAGAGAATGAATCATCATCAGAATTTGTAACACATTTATGATAAGGATAGTCACTGATTTCCATGAAACATTTGGGACATATGTGTGTGTTATTTCTTTGAGTTGTAGAGCGTAAAACAGACCTAGGGCTTATAGAAATTGGTTGATTGTCAGGTACTGAAATATCCGATGTATAAGCCTCAGTACTTAGGAGATGAATAGTATTCACTGAAGATGCAGAACTCTGAAAACTTTGTGTGTATCTGTAATCCTTGTTATGGCTTCTATAGACAGAAATCTTGCGGCTGGCATTTCTGTGATGCTTGTTATCCTTCAGTGTGAATGGCTCTGAAGAAAGGTTGTGACTGTGCATTTCCTTTAACATTTGCTGGGATTTTTGGTTGTCACTGACAGTTGGAGACATCTCTTTGAACCTCACAAACTTGTCATCACTCAGGTATCTCACAGGTTGACTTCTGGAAACTGAAAGAAAAAATGATGAGCAAGAGTAACCAGATATATAATAAAGCATAACTTTGAGCTCACATTACAACATAAATCAGTGCAAAAGAAAAAAATGTATAATTTCCTTCAATATATTATTGTGAATGTTATTTGATATTTCAAGAGGAGGTCAGAATTCTAAATTTTCTACTCAAGTAGGTATCATGTTGAGCTTATTAAGATGTTAAAAATGAATCATAGTCATTTATCTCAGATGTTTATACTTTTCAGATTCAGAGAGTTTACTTTTAGAAAATAACTTTCTATAATAGAATTCATTGGAATTATTTGGCTGAAATAAAATTTTGTTCCACAAAGCTTGGTTACTGCAGATCTATATTACTTTAGAATTTTACTTTGAGAAATTTATTTTTTCCTGAAATATAATGCCTATGATTTATAAATCTCCCTGTTTGAAGACAAAGGTTTCTTGGACTAGATATGTCAAAATACTAAGTTTTCTGATACTAAATTTAATACAGAGATCAATTCTATAGCTATCAAGAGCTCACTGGCACATGATTTTGGAAATTTAGTTATTTACCAATATCTTAGCTTTAAAATTGAACTAAATATTCAGTAAATGTTATTATGAGATAACCTGAGATAACTTATTTCCAGGGAAACAGGCAGAAATGAAATATAAATGAACATTACTTATTTTTAAAACATAAGATTATTTCCACCACTCCTCTTAACTGCTAAGAACACTTTTTAAAGGTTTGGCATCAAACAAAAAATTCTAATTGGGAAGGAGTCTAAGAATGCTTAATGGCAAGTGACTTCATAGAAAAAGAGATATGCCTTCTCAGAAAATTTTCGTTAAGGTCAACATGATTTCTTACGAGAAATTTTTAACTGCATACACATCCTTGGGATGCCGGCACTGCAGGCGGTGGCTTAACCCACTATGCCACAGCGTTGGCTGCACCCTATGCATTTTTAATACAGAGATTTCTAATTTGTGATGCCTGTTCAAACTGTAAGTCAGGTGGGACGATGGGTATGAAATTGAACTGAGTTCCCAAACAGTGCCTTGAGTGCAAATACTAGGTATCATCAGGCCCCAGCCTCCTAGCCTCCCTCCCTTAGCTTAACTTACTAAATTGATGGAGTGGTACAGCCAGACTACAGGGTTCTAATCAGGGTGGGGAACATCTGGATCAAAGACCATATAAGGACCATGAAATTATTTGCTCTGACCCTGCCAAGGCACTGCAGGCAGGACTCAAAATGCAATAAATCTATAGGAGGTTAATTTTTAAGTTAATTTTGTATGGCCTGTGAATAATGTTATAAATATCAAAATGTCCCTTGGCAGAAAAAAAAGGTTCTCCACCCCTGGGAAGTTTCCTGGTACAGAGCAGAAAGGAACTGCTATCTGCATGTAGCCCCCAGGCTGACTGAAGCCCGCATGACTATCATAAAAATTCCCTGAAGAGTATGGAACTGCAAACCCTCCAAAAGCTCGGACATGAGCTGAACAGGTAACCAGACCAAGACTGTGATTCCAATCAGCTCCTCATTTTCTAGCTGGAAGCCAATATGCAGATGTTCCTATCCTTTATGCCTCTTATTCCCAACTTCTCCTCCCTTGCAGCCTCCTTAAAAACTCCAAAGCACCCTTATTCAGCAGGACAGTAGCTCTTAAGATGGAAGTCTGGGGCTGGCACTGTGGTACAGCGGGGTAACACCCTGGCCTGAGGCATCAGCATCTCATGTGGGCGCTGGTTCAAGACTTACTGGGTTGTGTTCCCAAAGGAATCCGTGTGCCCTCTAGGATTGTATTTGTGTGTGTATTCTGAAACTGCGCCTGCCTGCAAGTCTTGGAGGTTAGCTCCGAATTGCTAACCAGAGTTGTGCTATGCCTGAATCGATGCCTTGGGCCAGTTTAAAAAAATAATGCAGAAATTGAAGGCAGATACCATCTGTACAGTCTGACTTTCTAAGAAAGGCCTTTCTGGTAAAAGATTTATTTATTTATTTATTTATTTATTTATTAGAAACTAAAGGAAGCCTATAGGGCATAAATAGATCAAGATACCTTAACTAAAGGTTACTGGGGCAGACTGTGGACAAAAGAGTTAAAATAGAAAGGCCAGCTTGAAAAGTTGATCTTCAGCTGGTATCTGGGTACTTGGATTCAGGAAGGATTCTCAACATTCCCAGAACTCATAAGAGAATCTCATTATACCTAAAGTGTTTATACAAGAAAAAGTTATTCATGTTAAGCATAGTAATTCCTTTTTCAGGTCTAGGATTTTGGTATATGCTAGACAGAGGGTGCCTACATGAGCAGCCTCAAGTTTAATAAAAAAGTAATGGGAGGGGCCAGCGCTGCAGCATAGCAGGTAAAGCCGTCGCCTGCAGTGCCAGCATCCCATATGGGCATCAGTTTGAGTCCTGGCTGCCCCACTTCTGATCCAGCTCTCTGCTATGGCCTGGGAAAGCAGTAGAAGATGGCCCAAGTCCTTGGGCCACTGCACCTGTATGGGAGACCCGGAAGAAACTCCTGGCTCCTGGCTTCGGATTAGTGTAGCTCTGGCTGTTGCGGCCAGTTGGGGAGTGAACCAGCAGATGGAAGACCTCTCTATCTGTCTCTGCCTCTCCTTCTTTCTCTGTGTAACTCTGACTTTCAAATAAATAAATAAATCTTTAATAAAAAGTAATGGGCACTAGTTTTATTGAGTTAAGGCATGACAGTGTGAGGAGATCCATGAACCCACTCATCAACTGAATTTGTGAAAATTGAAAAATCAATAATTTCTTGTGTCTGGAAGTGGTTCAAAAGGCATGTAACAAAAGAAGAAAAAATCTATTCAGAAAATCTACTAAAATTCAGTAATAAAATAGAGCCCATAGTATTTGAAATAAGAGTTCTTCCTCCCTTCCACCTCCCAATTCAGTAAGATGGGAATGTCTCAGAAATTCACAGACAAGAACACAAGGCTTCCTTTCTTCAAAACTTCCAGTTGGAAGATTTTCTTCTCTGGAGAAGCAGGACATCTATTTCTTATCTTGCCTTCATGTAACTGTTGCTAATGCTATCTTCCAGGAATATGTAGCCAAAAGGTGAGTGTTCTCTTCCTGCTAGTCTCCCATTCACGGAATGGGGAATGGGGACTTTAACTTGAGTATGGGAATGAAGACATCCCAATAGCCTTTTCCACAGCTCAAAAGGCAGTAGTTCCATGTCAGGAGAAGTAAACCAGAGACCTGAAGTCACTTTCACCTCCTTTGAGCACTCAGTTCAAAAAGCAGTAATGTCATTATTTAGAGAGAAACTAACTTGCCATTGTCCCCACCACTGGCTCTAGAGACCTTTCTTAGGGATTTTGCTTCTAATTGCTTCCCAAAATAATTGATTTTATTTGCAACAAAGTTAAAGATTAAAGGTGCTTCTATGGTTTGATTGTGTCCTTTTTAAAATTCATGTTGATATTTAATCAGTAATGCAACTGAATTAAAGCATGTGCCTTTTAAAAGATGGTTAGACCACGAGGGTTTTGTCAATGACATGGACAGGATTAACAACATTATAAAAGGGTTGGAGGGAAGTAACTAGGCTCCATTTTGTCCTTCCACCTTCTATTGTATGAGGATACAGCATTCATGCCTTCTAGAGGAAGCAATATCCAAGACGTCATCTTGGAAAACAGATGTCAGCCTTCACTAGACTTTGAACCTGCCAGGGCTTTGATCTTAGAATTCTCAACCTCTAGAACTATGAGTAATAAATGTATGTTGCTTATAAATGACCGGGTTTAAGATATTTTGTTATAGCAGCAGGAATGGACACAGGTGCTATCAGAAACAGTAGAAATTGTGGTGAATAGCAATTGAGAGTGGATTGGTGGATTCAGTGAAAACAAAGGCTAAAATATAGTTGAGAGAATCAGTGGACTTCTTGGAAGAGCACTCTTGGAGTCAGAAAAATATCAAACATTGGTCACAGGACCTGTTCTTTGAAGGGGAACTAAATTTTATTAAATTAGTCTGATTAGCATTTTATGCTCCAGAGCATTGTAGAAAACAATAGAGCAATCAGTGATCAACTAGTGGATCAAGGCAGCTGAAAGTTGCCTGGGAAAGAGATGTTGAGAAACCTGCCATAATTACTGTTATCCCAAGGTGACTATGGGTAACCCAAAGCTGTACCTTTCTGAGGAGCAAGAACAGAAGCTTGAAACCTTTGGGGAAAAATAGATATCACTGAAATAACCCAGCTAGTCACTAAACAAATAATCAGGCAAATAACAAGCCTCAAAGTGGGGGATCAATATCTATATTTGCCACAATATTTAGCAAAAATATTCAATTTCCAACACAAACTTGTAACACGTGCAAAAAAACCCAGAAAGTATAATTTTTATATAGGGAGAAAAGAGGCACTGGGAATTCTTATTCCCTGTGAGAGTAACCAGATGTTGGATTTAATAGAGAAAGACTTCAAAGCAGCATTTATTAATGTTAAAAATAACTAAAAAAAGCCATAGTGAAAGAAGTAGAGACAAATGTAGTGATAATGTCACTCTCAAACAACCAATGAGATAAAAATAAGAGAAAGAAATTATTTAAAAGGACCAAATGGAAATCCTGGAATTTAAAAAGCATAATGTTGAAATGAAAAATTCACTGGAAGAGTTCAACATTAGGTTCAAATTGGTAGAAGAAAAAAATTAGCAAGCTTCAGATAGATTAGTAGATATTGTGTAATTTGAAAACCAGAGAAAAAAGAATGGAAAAAAGTAAACAGAACCTCTGACAACTGTGGGACATCATTAAGCACACCAATATTTGCATTTTGGAAGTACTAAGACGAGAAGAGAAGAGAAAAAGAAAAGAAGAGAAAAGAAATAGAAATTCAAATAGTCAAAATATTTGAATAAATAATGATTGAAACTCTACAAATTTACTGAGAAACACTAATTTGCTCAAGCAGGAAGCTCAATGAATTCCAAATAGGATAAATACAATAAAATCTATACATGTACATATCATACTAAACAAATTAAAGCCAAAACCAAGATGAATATCTTGAAAGTAGCAAGAGAAAAACACTTCAACCCTCTCAAGGAAACTCAACAAGATTAACAGCTAACATCTCAGCAGAAAAAATATAGTAAAGGCTGGAAGGTAGTAGAATAACATAATCAAAGTTCTCAAAAGGGGAATGAAAGGAAACTCAGAATCTGATATCAGGCAAAGGGACCTTCCAAAAAAGAATATGAATAAGAGATATTCCAGGATAAACACAGAGAATTTGTTGTTAATAGACCCACCTAATAAGAAATAATAAAGGGGTTTTTGCAGGTAGAAAGCTAGTAACCCCAGAAGATAAAACAAAATGTACTAGTAAAATTGAATATGTAATTATGAAAAGTAGTATAAAATCATTTTTATTTTACTCTTATTTAAAAAGTAATTTTGCAGAATAATATCTTTTTAAAAACTTTTTTTAAAAATTTTTATTTGACAGATATAGTTAGACAGTGAGAGAGAGAGAGACAGAGAGAAAGGTCTTTCTTCCATTGGTTCACCCCCCAAAATGGCCGCTATGGCTAGCGTGCTGTGCCGATCCAAAGCCAGGAGCCAGGTGCTTCCTCCTGGTCTCCCATGCGGGTGCAGGTGCCCAAGCACTTGGGCCATCCTCCACTGCCCTCCTGGGCCACAGCAGGGAGCTGGACTGGAAGAGGAACAACCGGGACTAGAACCCAGCACCCATATTGGATGCCGGCATGGCAGGTGGAGGATTAACCAAGTGAGCCATGGCACTGGCCCCAGAATAATATGTTTTAAATATATTATAGGACCTAAATCGGATAGAAATGCAATGTGTTTGTTAATAGCAACACAAAAGAGACGGGTGAGAAAAAAAGTTTAACTGGGCTAAGGAAATTACTTCACTTGTTAAATCCACAAAAACAAGTTAAGGGTACCTGAAATGACAAGTTAATATAACAATAGCTATAAATATATATTTGAGCTCTTTTTCTCTTTTAAATTCTTCAAACAACTTAAAATTATATAGAGTAATGTCTATAGCAATGTATGGATGGGTTTTTAACATTAACACATAAACATCACAATACTATCATAAATGGAGAAAAGAACAGAGCAATATTTGCATTCTCACTAGACTTAAGTTAGCATAAATCTGAAGGAGATTTTAGTAAGTTAAGATGCATATGGTAAGCCCTAGGTCAACCATGAAGAGAATAATAAAAAATCTATAGAAACAAGTCATGATAAAAATTAAATGCTTCATTACAAAATATTCATTTAATGCAAAGTAAAGCAGTAAAGGAGGATTAGAGGACAAAGACTTGAGACATGTAGAAAATGAAAAGTAAAATGGCACACATTAACTTAACTCTAACAGTAATCACACTAACTGTGGATAGATTAAACAATAAAACATGGGAAATATCAGGGGTGGGCATTTGATAAAGAAGTTAAGACACCTCTAGGGACACTCATATCACATATTGGAGTGCTGGGATTCAAATCCTGGCTCCACTCCGGATTCCAGCTTCTTGCTAATGTGCAACCTGGGTAGCAGCAGAAGATAACTCAAATAGCTAGGTTCCTGCAACCCATGTGGAAGACCTGGATTAGTTCCTGGCTTCTAACTTCAGCATAGCAAGCTCTGTTACTGATATTTAGGGGTGTGAACCAGTGGATGGGAAATCAATCTCTCTCTTTCTCTCTCTCTCCCCCCTTCTCATTTTCAAATAAATAAAACTAGACATTGTCAGGCAAAATAACAAATTGAGAATCAACTCTATATTTCAACACTTTAGATTAAAAGCTGGGGCTAGCATTGTGTTACAGATGTGTGTGTGTGTGTGTGTGTGTGTGTGTGTTTTGTGGTGCAGATTAAGCCATCTCTTGGGCTTTCATTTGTTTAGTATGATGTGTGCATCTGTTTCCTATCAGAGTGTCAATTTGAGTCCTGGCTACTCCACTTATCTTCCAGCTCCCTCCAAAAAGGGCCTAGGAAGGTGGCAGATTATGGCTCAAGTACTTGGGCCCTTGCCCCAGATGTGGGAGATGAAGTTCTGGGTCCTGGCATTGGCTTGGTCCAGCCCTGGCCATTGCAGCCACTTGGAGAGTGAATCAGTGGATGGAAGATCTTTTTCTCTCTCTCTCTCTCTCTCACCCTCCCCCCACTCCCCGTCACTCTGACTTTCAAGTAAATAAATCAATAAACCCTTAAAAATATTTAAATACTGAAAATTGTAAATTGTGTAAAATATGAATCATATAAATAGCAGCCATGGGAAAAAAGAATGGAGATACTTCAGATAACAGACATTCAGAACAAACCCTAGTACCAGAGATAAGGAGGCACATTTTATAAAGATAAAATTGACAATCTTTATCAAGGATATCTTACAATTTAGATATTGTAACAGAGCAACAAAATACATGAAGACAAACCTGACAGAAATGGAGTAGTAGACAAGACAGGAATAACAGACACTTTAATACCCCATATTCAACAACAGAATAATTAGGCAAATGATCAATGAATGAACTAAAAACTTGAAAAATCAAACTAGACCTATAGACATCAATAAAACACTCAACTCAACCACAAAAGAAAATTCATTATTCTCAACTGCATGTGGAAAATTCTCCAGTATGGACTGTAAGCTAGGTGTTGTGGTTTGGATGTGGTTTTCATTGTGATCCTCAGCGTTCCATGTGCTGGAAGCTTGGTCCATATAGGGTACAGAGTCAACTTTTGTAGTGATAAAAATTACATCTCAATAAAACTATTTGTTTTAAAAATGCTCTAGCACCTAGACTCTGGCAGACAACTTTCCATACGTGTTGTCACACCTAGTTCCCGGTGAATCTGTGTGACTCCACTGGAGTTAAGACTCTTTGAACCGGCCGGCGCCGCGGCTCACTAGGCTAATCCTCCGCCTAGCGGCGCCGGCACACCAGGTTCTAGTCCCGGTCGGGGCGCCGGATTCTGTCCCGGTTGCCCCTCTTCCAGGCCAGCCCTCTGCTGTGGCCAGGGAGTGCAGTGGAGGATGGCCCAGGTGCTTGGGCCCTGCACCCCATGGGAGACCAGGAAAAGCACCTGGCTCCTGGCTCCTGCCACCGGATCAGCGCGGTGCGCCGGCCGCAGCGCGCTGGCCGCGGCGGCCATTGGAGGGTGAACCAACGGCAAAGGAAGACCTTTCTCTCTGTCTCTCTCTCTCTCACTGTCCACTCTGCCTGTCCAAAAAAAAAAAAAAAAATTAAAAAAAAAAAGACTCTTTGAACCTTATATCCAGTTTGTTAGATCTTACTCCAGGTGCATTTACCTCTGCTGATTTTACTTTTTAGTATACCAAAGCCTTGAGTACTACTGTATGGTGAGTCTAGTGAGTCCTCTGGATATTGTATTGGGACCCCTGAAACATTGGGTTATGAATAAAGGTTTTCTCAATATTAACAGACTAGTATGAAATCCTTACGCAATTTCTATTCAATATACTCACCTCTGTTACCTGTTTTCTGAACAGAGTGTTCTTCAGTTTTCTTTCCACGACCAAGTGAGGAAGGAAGGAAAATAGGTCTCCAAAAACCTAGAAACATATCAATTAGATTTAATTATTTTCCAATTACTAATAAAATAAGGTTTCTGAAAGGAAGAATTTATACTATATGATTCTGCAGTGAAAATAATTTTTCTTATTATACTATTTTTTTCAAATATACTTTTTTTAAATGGTGATCCTGTTCTAAATTTTCATGATATTTATTAAAACAATATTGAAAACTAAGTTAAAAATATACCAGCATGGGTAGGCATTTAAACCTTGCAGATAATACCCTGGTTGGAACACCCACTCCCACATCACAATGCCCCAGTTCAAGTCCCAGCTGTGACTCATTATTGTAGCTTCCTGCTAATATAGACCCTGTGAGGTAATGGTGAGGACTCAAGAAGTGGGATTCCTGTCACCCACGTGGGAGACTTGGATCAAGTTTCAGACTCTGTCTTTTGGCCTGGTCAGTCCAGTCCTAGCCATCAAGGGCATTTGAAGAGTGAGTCAGTGAGTGGAAGCTCTCACTCTGTCTTTCTCTTGCTCCCAAATACATAAAAATTTCAAAAGATATCCCATCATATACTGGTAATATATTGTCCCACATGAGATTAAGCTGGTGCTCAGTTAATTCTTTCTAAAAAATTGTAGCATGTTCTTGTACTAATAATTTTAATATTAGGGTATAAAATTGGTTAGTAAGTAACCATTAGGATGGATAATGACAACAAAATAAAAAAAAATGACAACAAAAAAAAAACAAGCAACAGACAGGATGTGTAGAAATCTGAACTCCTGTGCATTAATGGTGGGGATATAAAATTGAAATGGTGTAGCCACTATGGAAAACAGTATGGTGGTTCCTCAACATTTTAAAAGATTATATGATTCAGCAATTTCTACTGCTGTATATAAATCTAAAGAGTGGAAAACAGTGTCTCTTAGAGATATTTCCACCATATTTATAGCATCATTATTCACTTTAACAACAAGGTGGAAACAACCTAAGTGTCTATTGATGGATTAATGGATAAAAAATGTGGTATATATACTTACAATGGAACATTATTTAGCTTTAAAATGGAAGAAAATTCTGACATTTACTACAATTTGGATGAAACTCGAGGATGTTATTCAAGTAAAATAAGCCAGTTACTAAAAGCCAAATACTACTTATAGGCGGTGCCTAGAGTAGTCAAATATATAGACATTTAAAGTAGAGTTATAATTGCTAGTAGCTAAGAGGAGATGAACATTGAGGAGTTGTTTAATAGATATGCAATTTCAGTTTTGCAATATGAAAATAGTCCTGGAAGTTGATTGTATAATAATGTGAATGTACCTAACAATATTCAGCTGTACAATTAAAATAGTTAATATAACAAATTTTATGTTATGTATATTTAGCACAATTTAAAAAATTGGCTAGCAATTGTTTACGGCAGAATAAGGGGATGAACATGTGCTGATGTCAGACACAATGGAGATTCTAATTCAAAATTCCCCAAATGGTAGTACTTGGTGTAAAATTGTAAAGTATAATACAAATTCTGAACATCATTATGACTTATATAAAAGGATGAGCATAGAAGTTGAACAAATGAGTTAATGTTATCAGTGATCCCCCCCCCACCTTTTGGACCATTTTCAAGAAAGTTATTATTTTAAAAAAAAGATAATAAAAATTAAGGTGTCTTGCAACAACTGTTCATTTGTTTTTTAAAAAATTGCCATCTAGAGTCCATAGTCACATGATCAAAGAGACTTAATTCAGAGCCTTGGAGATGAGCAAGGCTGTTTTCTTCACTTCTTTTTACAGGAGAGAGAATACACAAACTGGCACCCTGGGTTCTAGTCCTGGTTGGGGAGCTGGATTCTGTCCCGGTTGCTCCTCTTCCAGTCCAGCTCCCTGCTGTTGCCCGGGAGGGCAGTGGAGGATGGCCCAAGTGCTTGGGCCCTGCACCCACATGGGAGACCAGGAGGAAGCAGCTGGCTCCTGGCTTCGGATTGGCGCAGTGCGCCAGCCATAGCAGCCATTAGGGGGGGGTGAACCAATGGAAGGAAAACTTTTCTCTGTCTCTCTCTCTCTCTCACTGTCTAACTCTGCCTGGAAAAAAAAAAAAGGCAGTATATATAGCTCATTTGGGAGTGAATGTGGGATGAATAACATAAAGAACAGTTTTCTTTCTTTTTTAAAATCTTTGTTATACATATGCCTTTATTTATTAAAGAAAAGAGAAAATGATCTGTGGTAACTAATAGAGTACCAAAAATGTAATGTATAAGAGTGAAATCAGTATTTTGAATTTCAATGATTGTTTATAGCCTTTGTCTCTTCTATTGAGGTACATTGCTTTTTCTTCATACTATTTGTTGAACTTTTTACTCAATGTAGGCTTGATCTTATGAATGTAAAGTAAACTGAAAGTAGATGGTTGTAAAGATTAAGAAAGGGAATAGCAGGGGAAAGAGGAGGAAGAGTGGAAGTGAGGGCGGGAGGGAGGGTAGAGTGGGAATTATCACTATGTTCCTAAATCTACATGCATGAAATTTGTATACCTCAAATAAAATTTTAAAAAATGTTTTTGTCCTTTTAAAATCAAGAGATAAAAGTTAACTAGGGTTTGGAAATGTGGTATAGCAGATAAAGCTGCTGCCTGCAGTGCTGGCATCCCATATGTGCACAAGTTTGAGTCCTGGCTGTTCCACTTCCCACCCAGTTCTCTGTTATGGCCTGGGAGAGCAGTGGAAGATGGCCCAAGTGCTTGGGAGACCGGAAGAAGCTCCTGGCTCCTGGCTTCGGATCAGTACAGCTCCAGCCATTGCAGTCATCTGAAAAGTGAACCAGCAGATGGTAGACCTCTCTCTCTCTTTCTCTTTCTGCTTCTCTGTAACTCTGCCTTTCAAATAAATCAATAAATCTTTTTTAAAAAAGCCAACTAAAAGGAAATGACCTCTTTCTTTTTTTGTAAAGTGAAGAGAAATTTTGGATTAAGATATCTGTTTTCTGAATTGCTCATAAAATTATCTCTGGCCCAAATCTGTCAAAGGTACTTCCATTTTGAAAGAGTAATAATGCTATCAATTGAACTTGTATAATAAGCTGCTTCCAACGACCACACATATTTAAGCTTACCTTTAGGACGATTATCCTTTCTGCGAGCACCAAGCCGTTGTGCTTCATTTTCTGAGTCAAGGTGCTGCCTTTCACTGCAAATTGCAAGACTGTACTCTTTTTCGCTGTCAGAGTCTGTGGAATGTCTTTCTCTCCTTTTTTTCATTTGAAGTCTCTCACTTTCAAATTGTTGCAGACACGGTTCCTTCTGCATCTCTATCAGGTATCTTCCACTTTCAGATTCATCTTGATATTCTTTGTTTTCAGAGTCTTTTCGAAGTTTTTTGGAATTAGAATCAATTTCATGGCTCTCAACTTTATCCGGATGTTTTTGAATGTCATGCTGAAATCTTCCAGAGCTATCCTTCTGTCTTACAGACCTAAGTTGATGTCTGTTAGAGCTACTCTGGTCAGAAACCAAGTGTTCTCTTTCAGAGTCCATACAGCAACTTTCAGATTCAGACCTGAGGTCCTTAGAGAATTCTTCCAAGTCAGAGATCTGCAAGTTTTCATCTTTTATCACCACTCTCACAAAATCAGAGCCTATCTTTTGGCTTTGAGATTCTATGTCTGCTGTATTTCTTTCAGACGAAGAATCTATCCAGAGTCCCTCAGTATCAGTGCTCAATTGGAGTGATTCAGCATCTAAGAGGCATTTCATAGTTGTTGAGGCTAGCCCATATCTTTCTGTACCTGAATCCATTCTACACAGCACAGAATCAGAGGCCATCATATATCTCTTAGATCTCGTCTCCTCCTGATGTTTTTCTTCTGCCAAAAGATATATTGAAGATTCAGAAGCTGAAGCTATTCCACCCCTTTCTGTGTCTGAGTCTACCACATATCTCTCAGAAGAAGAGATAATCCAGACATTATTGGTCTCCATTAATCTGTTCTCAGATTCTATCAGGCGTTTTATAGACTCTGAGGCCATTTGGCGTTTTTCTGCCTTTGTCAGGTGTTTCACAGATGCAGAGGCCATGGCGAATTTGTCTGAGTCTGACTCCATCTCCAGTCTTTCATTGTCAGAGTCCATCAGGTATCTGTCAGAGTCAGAGTCCTCTAAGCATTTTTCTGAACCTGAGCCCACACAATATTTCAGAGAGTCAGAATCCCCCTGATGTTGTTCAACTCTTACCATGTATTGTTTTAACTCTATCAGTTGTTCAACAGAGCCTGAAGCCATTTGGTGTTTTTCTCCTTCTAGCAGGTGCTTTGCAGAGTCTGAGTCCCTTAGACATTTTTCCATGTCTGAGTCTGCTCCCCATATTATTGAGTCCAAGTCTTTTGAGTGTTGTTCTAAGCCAGAGTCTGAACCAATACCTCTATCAGAGTCAGAATCAATCAAGCATCTTTCAGAGCCAGAATCCAAAGGAGGAGTGTCACTTTCAATTATTCTTAGGTCTTGGAGACTTTTAAATTCCAAAGAAACTGCTGAGATTTCAGAACCTTTTGTATCAGAAACTTCTGTTTCAGATTTGCTTTCGTCATCATGTTGTAATATAACTGTTCTTTTATTACTTAAAGAAAAAACAAACATGAATAGTTGTTTAAATACTCATCAAATATTAGCAAACATGTTATGTCCTTTTTGATAGTCCTCTATAGGAAAATATGACATATTACATGATTTTATTTATTAGGATGAGGAAAGCAAGATACCACACTAAGCTACTTGTGCAAAATTTGAGGAATATTAGTATATGCCGATTTTACAGTCATTTTCATCTGCCCTTACTTTAACTGTTTTCAATACACTTGAAAGTAATTGCTTGGCTAGTAACTTCCTTCCAGTCAATAATCCTTATTTGGGGAACTGAATATCATGTTTAAATTGTAGTGTAAAAATAAAAATAAACCAATTATATATTCTTTTGCAAGTTAAGATTATATTTAAGCAGACTTAATTATCAGTGAGACTCACCTTGAAGTGTTGAGTCTCTCTAAAGAGAAATATTCACATCTGTAAGGTACTCTTTCACTTTGAAGGGATATATCTTGAAAGGTAAATGTAAGTTCACTTGATGAACTAGTCGTAGTTATTGCCTGCAAGGAAAAATTAATATAAAGTTGTGATTTTTCAGTTGCATTTATCATGAAACATAGTACATGCAGGAGATTAGACTATGGAGAGAGTATTGCTTCATTAGTTTCAGCTGTGCTTAACTGAAAGTCATAGCGAGAACTTCTTTCAAAGCAAAATTTCAGAATTAGTATTTCAACATAAGAGCAGGCATGTTAGATACATTGTGTGGTTTTCTTCCTAGACTCTGTTTCCATAAACATAGGCCATTCTCAAATGCCACATTCTTCTGGTACCCAGTCCCCTAGCTGTGCAGGTAAACAGTATTTAACCTGAATGTGGTTTGTTGCTCTAAAACTCATGATGAGGTTTAATTCACCAATGTAATGGTGTTGAGGTAGTGGGGCCTTTAAGAGGTAAGACCTAGTGGAAGGTAGTTAGGTCATGGAAGCTCCATTATTATGAATGGTTTAATGTTGGTCTAGTAGAGTAGGTTATCCCATAAGAGTGGTTATTATGAAAAAGTGAGCCCAGTCTTTCCCTGGTCTCTTGCTTCCTTTCTCACACAAGTGACCATTCTGCATGTAGCCAGTTCACTTTCCCACTTCTACACCATGTTGTAGAAGTACAAGGGAGTCCTTGCCAGGATGTAGGCACCATGATGTTTGGACCTTTCAACCACATGAACTGTGAGTCTAATATACTTCTTTTCCTTATCAAGTATCCAGTCTTAGATTATTTTTCTGTTAGAGCAGCACAAAATGAACTAAGATATAACCCAGATTTTGGCAGCCAGATTCTCTTTCTTGGAGATTTAGAGTTGGAATTCATAAAAATGTTTCAGGTGACTATTTGAAATGAGGACAGGTAATTCTCAGCACCATGGAAAAGCCATTTTTGTCATGTTCACCAAGTGGAACAAAGTCAATGTACAGAGAATATGAATAACAAAGCCATAAACAGAGGAAATAGAAACAAGAGATCATATGCCTATAGAGAAGCAGAGATGGCAATATTTTTATCTGGGTTCCTGATGTCTTTTCAGTTCCTGATTACAATCTCTCCTAAGTATTAATTTTTCTACTTTCAGTCCTTGAGTTCACTAAGATAATCCTAGATCCCTGAAATGAGTTCTATCACCTTTTGTCCCTCAATCAGCTGTAAGTGGGGTTCTATACCTTTCAACCAGAAAGACCTTCAAAAGACAGCAGAATTGCTGTTAATATTTTATTATTAATCCCCAAATAAAACATACACAAAAGTATGTCTTTTAGGCACAAGAGGAGTTCAAGTATAGGAGAAGAGAAAGTTGAAGAATGAGCAAGACTAATATCTATGTAAAGAAGTTTTATCTACAATCAATTTAATTAACAAGAAGTAGACTTATACTTCAATGTGTCATTTAGGTATGATATAAAGAAAAATACCCTGAACTTTTTTAACTTCCTTCCTTCCTTTTTTTCCATTCTTCTATCCTTCCTTCCTCCCTTTCTTCCCTTTCCTTCCTTCCTTTGAAAGTCAGAGAAACAGAAAGAGGGATAAAGAAATAGACAGATATCTTCCATCAGCTAGCTCATTCCCCCACAGCTGGGCTAGGCAACTCAGTTCTTCCCCATGGTAGCAGGTACCCAAGTAATTGAGCCATCACCTGTTGAACTCTGAGATTGTGTATTAGCAAGAACCTGCAATTGGAGGTGGAGCCAGGACCTAAACACAGGCACTCTCATGATGGATACAGGCATCCCAAGTACCATCTTAGCAATGGCAACAAACGGCTGCTCCACTCTAAGAGTGCCAATATACTTTAGAGTTTATTGTAATAAAAAGGTTTGGAATATCCTCTATCAGCAAGTAGCTGCCTGGTTCAAATAAGGCAACGTATAGAAGAAAAGACTCATTTTGAAAACTGATAAAGATTTATAAAATGTAAAAGTTTAAAGGATAAAAAGGAATTTATATGGCAAAGAAACATGGGAAAAATTAAAATTTCCACATGCTAGGGGAGGTTGATAGAAAATGATACATATGTTTCAATATATTGATCCAACAAATACAAACATTCAGAACTGCTTTGACTCCAGAAATACTCAGATAATTAATGGCTATTCATACGTGATTGCTCTGTCACTAGTTTTCATTATTTTAAAAGTCAAGACAAAAAGTAAAGGATGAGGGAAAATACAAGTAAATTTAATTCAGCTAGACATTATCTATGCTTAATCAAATATTTGTCTTCATAAATTGGTAACCAATGTCCTTTCACATATTTGATTTATCTATTTTTCTACTTGGCCTCCTGAGAAACTATACAGACAATGTTTCTACTCTTTTCAAAATAGTCTGAGGAAGCTCGTATTTTACTAGATTAATAAAAAATAACAGAAAATACAGTAAATATGGAATTCATGTTGGTTATTTATATTAGGTTACTGCCTAGAGCTTTGGGGTCCCTGATTATATCAAAGATTTATGTATGCTTTTTTCAGGAAACTAAATCAAAAATATCTTCCTTAGTAGGAATACTATCAAGTATATGAAGTAGCAGAAAGTTCATTATTCCTAGTAACACAACTTTCCAGAAGTGGTCCTTTAGAAATAACTTGTATTGGTAAAGTCTAAACTTCAGTTAACATCTAAAGAGAAGAAGGAATATTTACAAATTCATTAATGAGATTAATGTAAAAAATCTCTTTTACTCTAAGACAACTTTCCTGAAAACTGATTCTGTGTATTATGGTGAAATTCTTACTGAAAGAGAAAATTGTGATGAAAATCAAATCCAAATACATTCATAATAAATATCATCCAACTAACAAATCTGTAATAAGGTGTTCCTTTTTAAAGACAATTTCTTGAGTTTTCACTAAAGAACTGATTTACAGTTTTGCATCATACATTAAACTAATTTATAGTTAAGCCTGCATAGCTCTGTTTAAAGATTAATATTCCAACCTCTCTTTCATATGTGCTATTTTTACTACATCTTATAAGGCACTGTTGAGTTGTTATTATGGTACCTGTATATTTATGTGTGTGTTTCATTTCACAATCCTAACAAATTATTGCAGATAGTAAGATGAATAAATTCACTACATGAAACATTGGCTCCTGATTTGGTGACATCAGTGTCATGGTCACAAACCTGTATCTAACTATCCATTGTTCTGAAAAAAAAAAAAATGAACTCATGGAGGCATACAGGCCTTGGATTCTTATAGATCACATCAAGTGAACTCGCAGGCTCAAGAGGAATGTGAAGATAAAAAGGTTTTCGTTAATGCCTCATATTATACTTCATTTATATAGTTTTTTGCTTTGTAATCATTTTATTTGCAAAAATGTGTCATTATATAACTAATGTTAATCTTTAATGCAGTTCTACTATGAGAGGAAAGTTAGAGGAAGCCATTTGCATTTGTTCTAAGGATTTCATGGCTTAAATGGGGAAGTTGATGGGAGTATGGAAAGAAGATCATGGAAGAAATTCATTTACTTTCTAAAAGAAGTAAAGCTCACTACTCATGGGACTATTTAACAATCCTCTAAATCATCCACATAATTGCACATTGTATCTTTCCATAGAGGTTTATTTTGAAAAAGTATTATTACTAAGAGTGTCCATTTATGGCTCAGAAACAAGGAAAGAAGACAGAATATTCAGTTATTTTCAATAGGCACCCTAAGTAAATACAGCCCAAATGCCTGCAATTACCTGGCCTGGACCAGATCTAATATGGAGCAGAGAATGAACCCAGGTCTCCCATGTGGGTAGCAAAGAATCAACTACTTAAGACATTACCTGCTGCCTCCCAGGGTGTGCATTAGCATAAAGCTGGAATCTTGGCAGAGCTGGGACATGATACCAGGCATTCCAATATGAGATGCAGGTGTCTTAATCATTAGGCCAAATGCCTGCCCCTACATCAAACTTTTAAAGAAGTACTATCAATTCTTTTTATTATTATTATTATTATTATTATTATTTGACAGGTAGAGTCATAGACAGTGAGAGAGAGAGAGACATAGAGAAAGGTCTTCCTTCCGTTGGTTCACTCCCCAAATGGCTGCTACGGCCGGCGCTGCGCCAATCTGAAGCCAGGAGCCAGGTGCTGCTTCCTGGTCCCCCATGCGGGTGCAGGAGCCCAAACACTTGGGCCATCTTCCACTGCCCTCCCGGGCCACAGCAGGGAGCTGGACTGGAAGAGGAGCAACCGGGACTAGAACCTGGCACCCACATGGGATGCCAGCACCGCAGGTGGAGGATTAACCAAGTGAGCCACGGCTCCGGCCCCTTTTTAAAATTTATTTTATTTTTTTTATTTAATAGGTAGAGTCATAGACAGTGAGAGGGAGAGAGACAAAGAGAGAGAGAGAGAGAGACAGAGACAGAGAGAAAGGGAAGTACTATCAATTCTATTCATTTCTTTCAAAAAGTATTAAGAATAGGGAAAAATTTCCATTTTTTTTATAAGGCTAACATTACCCTGATAACAATCCAGAAAAAAGTCACATAAATTATACAGACACAATCGTCCTAATGAACATACACACAAATGATTAATGGGGTCATTATTGTGGTATAGTGGATTAAGCCACTACTTGCCACATTAGCATCTCATATTGAAGTAGGCAGGCATATAGCTTAAAATTGATTAGGTTTGTGAGCTAGAAGACCATACCTTCACCATGCCCCTGTGTGACCTCATGCCCTACCTGATACCTTCACCATGCCCTTGTGTGACCTCATGCCCCTACCTGGCCACACCTGGGTGCCCACCAGCCAATCAGGTTAATTAACCACTCCCCTTTGGAAGTGGGTTAAAAGCCTGGGACATGGTGTGTCCTCTCTCTTTGTTGCCCTGGCCTTTGCCAGAGGGGGACTGGCTGTAGCCCTGCACCTCCAGGGTGTGTGGCCTTCGGGCCACCCGCCCTAGGCTTCCTGGCCTAGATGCTCTTCCATGTGACTGGTTCCTGGTACTTGGTATGAACCCAGATTTACCTCTCCCTCTTAGATAAAGCTCTCACTCTCCTCTACATCTTTCTCACTAAATAAAAGCTTAAAATGTACCATGCTACCTTGTTTATTTATGCCAGTATTTAGAATTATTCTCTAAATATTAGGCAAGAACCCTCTTGGGCTTATTAATATTGGGGATTTAGTAATAAGCATATGGTGATATTGTATGGCACCCCAAATTCCGGTAACATATGTGGCACCCCAGATGGCACTTCTGGGGAACTTTAAGGGACCACATTTTTACAATTTTATTTTAGGGGGTCATTTCCGATATCATATGGTGACCCAGACGGGACTTCTGGGGAACTTTAAGGAGCCACATTTTGTAGATATTTTAGGGGGTCATGAGTGATAATTTGAGTCTTGGCTGCTCTGCTTCTGATCCAGCTTCCTGTTAATGTACCTTGGAAGGCAGAGGAAGATGGTCCAAGTAATTAGGCCTCTCCCACCCACGTGGGAGACCAGAATGGATTTCCAGGCTCCTGGTTTTAGCCTGGCCCATGCTGGCTTTTGTGGTCATTTGGTGAATGTTTCAGAAGATGGGAAATGCCTCTCTTTGTCTACCCCACCCCTGCCCTACCTCACTCTGCCTTACAGCCACTTTGGCAGACAGTTTGACAGTCTTTTTACAAACCTAAACTTTTTAGTACCATATTATCCCAGCAATCACACTTCTTTGCATTTACATAAATGAATTCAAAGCTCATTTCTACCCAGAAACCTGCACACAAATGTTTATATCATTTGTATTCATAATTTCCACAAAATAGGAAATTCCATTTATATACATTGACTCATACAGATGTGGTTTGGAAATTGGCCTATGCCCTTTAGTAGTCATCAGCCTATAAAGTACTTTATCATAGCAACTTGACATTAAAAAAAATCACAGTGTAAAATAATTCTGCACTAGATATTTTTATATGGGGTATTGAGTTGCAGTTGATACGAAGGTATTCTCAAAATAGTCTTTAAATGCTAAGGTATTTTTATATATTTCTTCTGTTAGAATACAGATTTCAGTGATCAAATGTCAGCTGAGCTAACTGCTATAAATTGCTGTCAAAATTTTTACTTCACTTGTTTAACCTCTGACAAAACCTCTTGTTATCTGTAGTGTGTCAAAGAACAATTAATATTAATCTGTTCAATACGAACAAGATAAGTGTTTATTAACTATGATATCGTTTAGAATAGTGATAATGTTGATGACAATTGGTGAACATGAACAAAGAAATAATGAACTAAGAAATCACAAAATCTTAAAATAAGATTTTAATTTCTCTTATGACATTATAACTTTAATAATTTTTTAATTTAGCAGCACTTTACTCAATTATTAGATATAAGAAGCAGGGAATAGTCACAAAAATGTAGTAGCAGTGTTATAATTGCCACTGTTAATATTTTTCTTGGAAATATCATACTTTGACTCTAAAGTAACTTCTTCAAAGTCTTAATTAAGATAAACTATCATTGCATAGATTACTACTAACTCTTGAAGAGGAAAATAATTTTAGAAGTTATTATAAACTATAACTGCAGTCATAAATGTGACAGCAGAGTCCCTAAAAGGGATTTCTCCCCTATCTTTTTGAATGTCAACCTCAAATTTCTATTATAAAGATAACAAAATTTAAATACTTCCCTTTTCAATAAATTAGTTTAAGCACAGAATCAAACCATCTATACAGAATTTTTAAAAATCACACATATCTATTTTCTTCAGATATTAATCCATATTAAAGAAAAGAAAACATTCCTTCCAAAAAGAAACCTGTGGTATAGGGTGAGTATTCCTTATGTGAAATGCTTCAGACTGGGGCTAGCACTGTGGTATAGTGGGTAAAGTCGCTTTCTGCAGTGCTGGCATCCCATATGGGTGCCAGTTTGTGTCCCGACTGCTCCACTTCCTGTCCAGCTCTCTGCTATGGCCTGGGAAAGTAGTAGAAGATGGCCCAAATCCTTAGGCCTCTGCACCTGCATGGCAAACCCAGAAGAAACGCATGGCTCCTGGCTTCTGGCTTTGGATTGGCCCTGGCAGTTGAGGCCATTTGGGGAGGGGAGAACCAGCAGATAAACTTCTCTCTCTTTCTCTGCCTATGTCTCTGACTCTCTCTTACTCTGCCTTTCAAATAAATAAATACCTCTTTTTAAAAAAGTAGAAAAAAAAAGAATAACTTTTAAAAAAAGAAATGCTTCGGACCAGAAATTTTTCAGATTTAAAATTTTTCCAGATTTTGGAATATTTATATATACAAAATGAGATATGTTGGGATGGGACTCAAGTCTAAACATGAAATTCATTTGTGTTTCCTATACACCTTATGCACATATCCTGAAGATAGTTTCATATGTTGTTTTCAGTGTACCTGTGTTTTGTCTGCTACCAATTGCATGAGGCCAGGTGTATAGTTTTCTACTTTCAGTATCATGGTAATGCTCAAAACATTTGGGTTTGGGGAGCATATAAGATTTGGGCTTTTCAGAGTAAGGATGCTCAATCTGTATGTTTTTCAATGAGTAGCAAGCATGAAATTTTCATGAGGTATATTCAGGGTAATACAGGTAAGAAATGGTACAGAGTAAATGTGATATATGGAATTCCCATCAATGCAATAGTTATTCTTAGCAGGAAAATAAATTCAAGTTGAAATCTCTCAGATATGGAGGTTTTCAATGAAATTATGATTAAAATCACCTTTTTAAGGATGAGATCAATTTGAGAAATGATAGTGATAGTTTTGCTAGAAAGCAGATGTTACAAGTAGAGAAAGACTTGTGAAACTAACTTGACTGGTTTATTCTATTTTTCATCTGTACGATGAATGCACATAGTCTTTGAGTCAATTTTTTAGCATAAAGGGAAAGTTAACTATAGTGGGAAATAAACAATGATAACATATCTAAAATAATAATTATTAAATAAGTACATTAATAAGGAAAATCTCATTTGATAATTGTTGTCTATAAATAATTATGATTTACAGTTGCTAATTCCTATTGAAGTTCATATGGAAAACCATGGAGGAATATGGTAGGATAATTTTTAAGGGTAGTTAAATTTTTAAGGGAAATAGAATAAAATCATTCTTTTCTTCTTTACTTAAAGGGTAAAGGAAAAGAAATGTTAGTCACAATCAGAAGCACAGTGGCAAAACAAAAGGAAATTTATTGCAAAAGAAGCATCTTTTGCTTCTATTATACATACAATGCTCATTTACCTTAAAAATTTTCAAAGAAATGTTGAGTGAAGTCTTATGGATTCCAAGAGATCCTCTTTTAAGCTCTAATTTATCTAAAAGACTGATGTAAGAAAAGTGAAACAAAATGCTTAGGAAAATCTCTTGGATACTTGATGTGAGGAAGCATATTTGACAGCAAAAGAAAACTTGCTCCCCTAATTCCTCACTTTGATTTTCAAGTGAATACACAAGTAGTTAGTGATCTAAGAAATCAATGGAAAGAGATTTGGGACCTCTGATTGGTCTCAGGCTAGACTTGGTCAGACCAAGTAAGACTCTAGTGAGGGGCTGGCGCTGTGGCGCATTGGGTTAACACCCTGGCCTGAAGCGCCGGCATCCCATATGGGCACCGGTTCGAGTCCTGGCTGCTCCTCTTCCAATCCAGCTCTCTGCTATGGCTTGGGAAAGCAGTAGAAGATAACCCAAGTCCTTGGGTCCCTGCACCAGCATGGGAGACCCAGAAGAAGCTCCTGGCTCCTGCCTTTGTATCGGTGTAGCTCCGGCCATTGTGGCCAACTGGGAAGTGAACCATCGGATGGAAGACTTCTCTCTCTCTCTCTCTCTCTCTGCCTCTCCTCTCTCTGTGTAACTCTGTCTTTGTAATAAATAAATAAATCTTAAAAACAAAAGACTCTAGTAAAAGGTATCCCTGGGACTGCCTCTTGACTGCATAACAGCATCTCATTTATCTTCATACGATGAAATTTGATTATGCAGCTATTGATTATCACCACTCTGATTTGGGAAGTGGGATTGCTTGTCAATTAAGCAATTTGGACAACAATATGGATAAGAAAAAATGATCAATCAATTGGCTTTACATATATTTATGAATGAAAAAACAACCAGTTCTATTTAAATTTTAGCCATATATTTGAAATTTTTAACTGCCTTAGAAATAACTTCTCCCAAGAAAATGCCAGCTTTATTTAAAGTGTTTCTACTTTCTCTTTGCATTTTCTTTTATAACCCATCATACTTAAAATCACTGAAATAAACTGAGTGTTCATAGTCTTCATTTTCTCTTGTCATACAAATTTCCTGTCCTCATACAAAATGATATTGAGACCAAAACTCAGAATAAAGTCTGAAAGACAGAAAATGAATACCAATGCATCTTTCCCTGCACTAATATGCAAAAGATGTTTAAGTAAACCAGCATACAGTATATGGTCGGTACTGTGTATTTTTCCTTGTATATATAAATTTGCCTCCTTATTTTTCTGTGATGAACATTCAGAAATTTTCTGTGAGACCTATATGAGACATCCCTGTTTACTTCCTTCTTCCATTATTACATAAGAATTAATATAGAAGCAAAAAACTTCTCTGGTGTCATTAATCTGTCGTAAAACTTGAAAGGCAAAATTTGTTAACTGATCCTACAGAACGTATTAGTTTAATAGCCAGTGTATAGAAATTAAGCTTTTTTGTTAAAAAAGCTGCCAATTTCCACAAAATAATTGTGCATTCAATTATCTACTGAATTTCTCATATTTCAGTTCTAAAGTGCTCTATGAAATAGATCTGAGTAAAGATATTTAAGAAGATATACTAAAACAATGTCCAAGCTTTCATTAACAGTAAAAATATTATATACTTGAACTAATCTATTGGTATAGGAAATAAAAAGTTTGGGGGAGTCAAAGAATGCTGATATTTCAATTTAAGTCATACAAAAGTTGCTCAGTAATAACATTTTTCCCAACTATGATAGATGATGCATATTGGATTAATAGTTCAACTTGCTTATCAAGCAAGTTTCAGGCACAAATATCTGAGATTAGCATGAGCTAGTTTGTTGACTGATGTAACTCAACAGCACATTTCACAAAAATATGGAAATATACGGTAAATTCATTGAATACACACTATAATAAAAGTATAGCCAATATAATTACATGCTGCATTGTTTTGCTAATGGTGGCACTTACAGATGATGTGGATAATTATGTCTCCTCATTCTCACATCTCCAAAGTTTTTTCCATTTATGAAACAGTGCAAAAGTAATTTTGGAAAACAAATCAGATAGAAGCAACCCTTTATAGTGACAGAGTGCTTTATAGTATCTAAATCACGATCACATAATTTCCACTTGATCTAAATATTGAAGGGACTATCTAATTATGCTTATTTATTAACAGATAAGGAACATTCTTCAGTTTAATTTTTACATTTACTTTAGGGATATGACTAATAATCACCCAACGTGCTTTGTAAAAACTACTACCCTAGATTTCTTTTTTTTTTTTTTATTTGACAGGTAGAGTTACAGACAGTGAGAAAGAGAGACAGAGAGAAAGGTCCTCCCTCCGCTGGTTCACTCCCCAAATGGCCGCTACAGCCGGCGCTGCGCTGATCTGAAGCCAGGAGCCAGGTGCTTCCTCCTGGTCTCCCATGCGGGTGCAAGAGCCCAAACACCTGGGCCATCCTCCACTGCCTTCCTGGGCCAGAGCAGAGAGCAGGACTGGAAGAGGAGCAACCGGGATCAGAACCAAGTGAGCCAAGGCGGCGCAGCCCCCCCACCCTACCCCCTACAAGATTTCCTATGAGAGACTCTCTGAGGTAGATTTTTTCAGGGTCAAACAGGTAGAAACAATTCTCTTTTTGTTTCTCTTGTTCATGAACTCATATCTCACAAAGCTTCCAGTTATAACTGGAGCTTGTGGGTCTGTGCTGTGGTGAGTAGGTTAATTCTCCACCTACGGCGCTGGTTCTAGTCCCGGCTGCTCCTCTTTCAATCCAGCTCTCTGGTATGGCCTGAAAAAGCAGTGGAAGATGGCCCAAGTGCTTGGGCCCTGTACTCGCATGGGAGACCAGGAGGAGGCACCTGGCTCTTGGCTTCGAGTTGGCGCAGCGTGCCGGCCGTGGTGGCCATTTGGCAAGTGAGCCTACGGAAGGAAGACCTTACTCTCTATCTCTCTCTCACTAACTCTGCCTGTCAAAAAAACAAAACAAAGCAAAAACACACACACACACACACACACACAAAAAAAAAAAAAAAAAAGAAAATGAGCTTTTGTGTTAGAGATATTTACAAATTGAATGCAAAACACACAGGTTAGCACCAATATTTTTAAAACATCATTTTGATACTAATTAGCAAAAAAAAAATCTAAATGAACAACTCTGTTAGGCTTACAATTTCCATTCACTGCAAATATCTATTAGTCAAAATCCATGCTTATACTATTTTAAACAGGCCAAGAACTGGAAAATATTTTATTCTTACAGAGAAAATTTAGAATTCAGGGTCTTATCTGATCTTACATAGCTCTGTTTAAAGCAAATCATAAATAATGTAATCATTGATAAATAACTCTAAGGTAGATATTTAATGAAACTCTAAAACTGAAGACCACAATACTGAGAACAAACTGCACAGCAGAATGCTATCAAAAAGCAAAACTAAAAAAATACTCTTAGAGAGTAGGATATTTTATTATGAATTATTATACTAAAACAATTTTTTAGAAATAGAATTATTATAATCCAGAAATTTTTATCTAATAACTATTTTGTCATGTAGATTCCAACATACTAAATGTTAACAGTTGTATTTAGCTTCTGGATGCTGTAGATCATGCTTTTCAAGATTTGTATCCCATATGATTTATCTATCTATCTTTCCATCTATTTATTTATTTATTTATTTGAAAGTCAGAGTTACACAGAGAGAGAAGGAGAGGCAGAGAGAGAAAGAAATATTCCATCTGCTGGTTTACTTCCCAGATGGCTGCAATGGTTGGAGTGGTACCAAACTGAAGCCAGGAGCCAGGAGCTTCCTCCAGATCTTCCCACCCAGGTGCAGGGGCCCAAGGACTTGGGTCATCTTCTACTGCTTTCCCAGGCCACAGCAGAGAGTTGGATCATAAGTGGAGCAGCCAGGACTCGAACCTGCACCCACATGGGATGCTGGCACTGCAGGCAGTGGCTTTATTCACTATGCCACAGTGCCAGCCCCGACCCATATGATTTTTTTTCCCATTGCACATTCAGTAATTAGGTTGCAAAATATAGATTAAGGTATTTCTCACTTAATTGGAAGTAACAGTAAACTCACCCTCAAACAGAAAAGATTAGTATGGGTAATATAAATGTCTGCATATGTAAATTTGCTGCAAGCAAAATAGAATATAGCATGCAACTGTTAGACAAAATAAAGCATTTGACTTGGTGTATAGAGTTAATATTTCTGATTAATCAACAGTAGAATATGAGCTTTGATCATTTTTCAAAAGTGAGAATTGATTTACTCTGAGCTATTTGTATTTTTAACTGCTACATTCTGAAACCAATTAAAAATACTTGGATGATGTACCTTCTATTGTCATAATACAGATTGAAAACAGCTGGCCCATATTTAAAAAAGGATTGGGAAATTTCACCGTATCAGACATTTTCCTTTATTTGGTTGTAAATTAAAAATAATTTGGAATAAGTTCTGACTCTCTGGCCACTGAATAGACAGACCTTCGCTTCATGATGCAGATTAGGATGCCAAGCAGAGAAGAAACAATAGCAACAGACAAAGAAACAATAAAGGAACACAAGGAAGTAGTGCTTTCCAAACAATCTGAATGAAAAATCATTTAATACAGTTCTTAGTCTCATTTTCATTGAAATAATTAATACTACCATAAGTTATAACTACTTCACATTTTTATTTGTTTTTGTGGGTAGATAAGACTTGGAAGGGTGTGTGGTGTGGATTGCCTCATGTGAATGAATCTGTCAATTAGATAGCTTCGTGTTAATCTCAAGGAACCACAAGGAGGTAATTAAAATCACCAAGGTATCTTCAAGCCCTTCCTTTCCTGGACCCTCATCATCCTGAAACCTCTTAAGAAGGGTGGTTGGTATGAACTTCCATCAGTGGTGTGCTGGTAAAGATTTAATAGCAGCTCTTAGGTTTAAGAAAACTGATTTATCAGTTTCTAGTTTTGGCATTGTGACTACTCCTACTACAGTTGGTAAGAGATGCAAACAACAGGCTATCACAAACAAGTTTGAATTAGCTCTAGCACAATACTGAGTCTTCCAGGATGTGTATAGATCATGTTTTGAAAGCAATAGTATACCCCAAGCTAGATCCTTGTTCCAATCACTTTCCAAGCTAAGCCTATAACTATCACATAGGAAATATTTTTATTGAGGTAGAATTCACCTACCACACAATTCACCTATTTAAAATGTAAAATTCAGTGGTTTTCATATAGTCACAAAGTTGCAACAGTCACCATTATTTAATTCCAGAACATTCTCAACCCTTGAAAAAGAAAGCTAGTAACTCATAGAAGTCACTCTCCTTTCACACCCCAGCCCTTGTCAACTACCAATATACTCTCTATAGATATACCTATAGGGAACATTTTTTAAAAAAATATTTATTTATTTATTTTGAAAGTTCTAGTTACAGAGAGAGAGGGAGAGACAGAGAGAGAGAGAGAGAGAGAGAGAGAGAGAGAGAGATCTTCCATCTGCTAGTTTACCTTCCAGATGGTTACAACAGCCAATGCTGGGCCAGAATGAAGCCAGGAGCCAGAAGTTTCATCAGGGTCTCCAATGTGGGTGGCAGGGGCCCAAACAATTTGGCCTTCCTCTGCAGCTTTTCCCAGACCATTAGCAGGGAGCTGGATCAGAAGTGGAGCAGCCAGGACAGAAACCGGCATCACAGGTAGTGGCTTTACCTGCTATGTCACAAATCCAGTCCCAGGGACACTTTGTATAAATGGAATCATACAATATTTGGGCTTTTGTGAACCATTTGTTTCATTTAGCTTAATGTTTTCAAGGATAATCCATGTTGTAACATATATCTACTTCATTTTTTTTCTGACTGAATAACATCCCATTGCACAAATATACCACATATTGTTTATTCATTCATCATTTTTAAAGAGTTTTATAGTTTTAATTCCTACAATGAGGTGTCTAATCCTATTTTGAGTTAACCTTAATATATGTTGTGAGGTATTGGTCCAATTTTCTTTTGTATATGGATATTTGGTTTTCCTATTCAGGAAATCAATTTAAATGCTTATCTCCTGTAGTTTGTCTGGCTTTCAAAATCCAGATTACTTGAACTTAGTGCTGCAATATCTTTCAGATATTATTGTTCTTTGTCAATTCAATACTTCACTTGTATATTTTCACTTTTGTTTTAAATATATGACTCCCAAATTAATACACACAAATATATTCACAAGCACATGTACATATATAAACATACACACATGCATTAACACGAGCATATATGTGTGTGTGTGCCTGCCCTAAAAGTTAACAAATGGTATACAGTAGTTGCAACATTTCAAAGAAAAGACGCAAAGAACTATTCTAAATTAGAAGATAGTCACGGAGAGGCAGGGATTTTGGTGAAGAAGGTTAAGCTTGGGATACTCGCTTCCCATATTGGAGTGCCTGGGTTGACTCCAGCCTCTGCTTCTGATCCAGCTTTTTGCTAATGCACCTGGGAGACAGCAGATGTCCATGTACTTGAGTTCCTGCTATCCACGTAGGAGACCTGTTTGGAATTCTTGGCTCTTGGCCTTGGTTTGGCATGGCCCCATTTGTTGCAGATATTTGGGGAGTGAATCATCAGATCAAATTTCTCTCTCTTTCTCTGTCACTCTGCCTTTCAAATAAATATATACATAAAACTTTAAAATAAAAGAAGAAAGTCATTGACTTTTGCATGATGGCATTGCCCACCCCATCCCCAAAGGAAATATATTTTTCTTCATCATTCATTTTGTTGTCATTCATTTGTGTAAATTAATCATACATTACTTTTAAAACTGATGTGAAATTTTTGTACTAGTCAGCTTCACATAACTTACATGGACTTTAAGAGACTAACAATGGGGTAGACTTACTATATTACATAGAACAAACAACAAATCTGAATAAACACATGTTCAAAAAGGTGAATATGATTCAGAAAAAGACTGAATTTTGTTCAATAAACTGTTCAAGAATCAGGGAGCTATACATAAAATATATTTATATAGGTTTTCATTAACACAATTGAAATGAAAACCTTTACATCCTGAAAAATGTAAGCAGAAATATCCTGAACACTTCTATTTAAATAAATAGAACACTTTCTTGAAAATGCTGGAGAGGTAAGTGGTTACTAATTAAGAAATAGTATCTGACTTGAGGGACCAACAACCTAGTTACAAGATAATACATTGAAAACTTACAATGTTCTATACTTTATATTTAATAAATATATACTTTACATTTTTGTTTCTACTTTAAAATTTTATTATTATGGGGAAATGACCTCAGAAAAGAAGTTCTCTGTGAGTAGAAGCAGAGGTAACAGAATCATTGAGGCATGGTGTGGAAAAACAGGTGGGATTGGAGAGATGGAAAAGAACAGTCAGGTAATACAGTCTAGGGAAACCATGTGAATGTGACATTTGAGAAGAGTGAGAGTTGCTGTTACATCTTAGAGTTAAAGAGTTATATTTAAATGTTACTTACTTCATGAAGGCAAGCATCATAGATTTCATTTCTACTGTTTGAGTTCATAATTAGTGTAGACATTATTATATGAACATCTATTCATATGAAATGAGTTAAGAATGATACCAGTAGGAAATGTACAGAAGAAGTACTATATAGCAAATCATTTTTTGATGTAGAACCAAGTGTGATTAGAAATATATTTTCCCAGGCCGGCGCCGTGGCTCACTAGGCTAATCCTCCGCCTTGCGGCGCCGGCACACCGGGTTCTAGTCCCGGTCGGGGCACCGGATTCTGTCCCGGTTGCCCCTCTTCCAGGCCAGCTCTCTGCTGTGGCCAGGGAGTGCAGTGGAGGATGGCCCAAGTCCTTGGGCCCTGCACCCCATGGGAGACCAGGAGAAGTACCTGGCTCGTGCCATCAGATCAGCGCGGTACGCCCGCCGCAGTGCACTGGCCGCGGCGGCCATTGGAGGGTGAACCAATGGCAAAGGAAGACCTTTCTCTCTGTCTCTCTCTCTCTCTCACTGTCTACTCTGCCTGTCAAAAAAAAAAAAAAAGAAATATATTTTCCCTTTTTAATAAGTTTATTTTTTAGCTTTAAAATGTAATAATTTTTAACATTTTGCCACAATTACTGCATATGTAGACATTATATACATACACATATATTTTTCTTGAAAACAGAGACATTTGTATCACAAAGAATTTATGATAATAATGTGGGGAAAGAAGGGTATATGTCATGTTCATGATATGATTCAGTGAAGTGATATTTATAACTATATACCAAATGATATGACATCCACACAATTTCTATACTCTATATATTAACCTCCACAAATAAGAAAAAATATGTGAAATTTGTCTTTCTGCATCTGATTTATTTCACTTAGCAAAATGATCTCCAGTTTCATCCATTTTGTTGTAAATGTCAAGTTTTCATTCTTTTTTTATGCCAGAGCAATACTTCATGTAATTTTTCTCTGTTTAAAGAATCAAAAGTTCTATACAAGTTAGATAGAGGAATACATACACACACACACACATATATATATATATATACACACACACACACACACACACTTTACCATTGAGTTACATGGTATACAATTAGTTATTATCTCAGTGACAGTCTCTTAAAATACTGAATGGAAGACTTTTGGCAAAAAGGGAATAAGATAATCTATGTAATGTCTATCAAGCATTAGACTTTTTTTTTTTTTTTTTTGACAGGCAGAGTGGACAGTGAGAGAGAGACAGAGAGAAAGGTCTTCCTTTTGCCGTTGGTTCACCCTCCAATGGCCGCCGCTGCAGCCGGCGCACCGCGCTGATCCGATGGCAGGAGCCAGGAGCCAGGTGCTTTTCCTGGTCTCCCATGGGGTGCAGGGCCCAAGCACCTGGGCCATCCTCCACTGCACTCCCTGGCCATAGCAGAGAGCTGGCCTGGAAGAGGGGCAACCGGGACAGAATCCGGCGCCCCGACCGGGACTAGAACCCGGTGTGCCGGCGCCGCAAGGTGGAGGATTAGCCTATTGAGCCACGGCGCCGGCTAAGCATTAGACTTTTCAAGAGCAGCTCCCTTGTCATTCCCACACATTGCAGGATTCTTTTGACTTCAGAATCTTTCCTTACCATTAGTGCTACCACTGTAAAAATTCTTTTTTAAAAAGATTTATTTATTTTACTTGAAAGTCACAGTTACACAGAGAAAAGAAGGAGAGGCAGAGACAGAGGGAGAGGTCTTCCTCTGGTTCACTCTCCAAATGGCTGCAATGGCCAGAGCTATGCTGATCTGAAGCCAGGAGCCAGGAGCTTCTTCTGGGTCTCCCACATGGATGCAGGTGCCCAAGGACTTGGGCCATCTTCTACCACTTTCCCAGGCCACAGCACAGAGCTGGATCAGAAGTGGAGCAGCCAGGACTCAAACCGGCACCCATATGAGATGCTGGCACTGTAGACAGTGGATTTACCTGCTGTGCCACAGTGCCAGCCCCAAGAATTCTTTTAAGTTTTCAAATACAACTATTATAATTGAGCGTTTTTCATTTCTTGTTTTTGTACATGCAGTGTGTTAAATTAAGCCAGGACACACCATTACAAATAAGCAATAAGAGATGCCTCATAAACTGTAGTAAAACATGAAAAAAACCTTTAACTGTGGTAACTTTGAAATGATTTCATTCTTTTATCAATTTCATGAATTAGTTTACTTGTGTCAAGTTCCCATAAAATAATCAATATTCTAGAGGAAAGAATACAAACATTTCATGATATTTTAAATAGAATTTTCTAAATATTAAGTGAATATGGAGAGTTAACTGTATCTAATGAGCATCTTTTGGACTCTGTGTAAAACCCTGTCTCTTGAGGTCAGAGCTGTGGTGCAGTGTGTTAAGCTATAGCTTGTGACACAGGCATCCCATATCGGAGTGCCAGTTAGAATCCTGGTTGCTCTGCTTCCAATCCAGTTCCCTGCTAATGTACCTGGGAAAGCAGCAGAAATGGCCCAAGTACTTGAGTCCCTGTCACCTACATGAGAGACCTGGATGGAGTTTCAGCCTCCTGGCTTTGGCCTTTTCCAACCCCAGATGTTGTAGCCTTTTGGGGAGTGAACTAGCAGATGGAGGATCCTTTCTCTCTTTGTCTATCTTTCTGTCATTATGTCTTTCAAATGAATAAAAATAAATCCTTAAGAAATACATTTCTGGGGCCCGCACTGTGATGTAGCAGTTAAAGCATCACCTGCACTGCCAGCATCTTATATGGGCACAGGTTTGAGTCCCAGCTGCTCCACTCCTGATCCAGCTGATGGAAGACCTCTCTCTGCTTCTGCCTCTCTCTAACTCTGCCTTTCAAATAAATAAATAAATATTTAAAAAAAAGGAAAAAGAAAAGCATTGCTACTATTATTATTATTTTTTTTTACAGGCAGAGTGGACAGTGAGAGAGAGACAGAGAGAAAGGTCTTCCTTTGCCGTTAGTTCACCCTCCAATGGCCACCACGGCTGGTACGCTGATCGGAAGGCAGTAGCCAGGTGCTTCTCCTGGTCTCCCATGGGGTGCAGGGCCCAAGCACTTGGGCCATCCTCCACTGCACTCCCTGGCCACAGCAGAGAGCTGGCCTGGAAGAGGGGCAATGGGGACAGAATCCAGTGCCCCGACCGGGACAAGAACCTGGGGTGCCAGCACCGCTAGGTGGAGGATTAGCCTATTGAGCCGCGGCGCCGGCCCTGCTACTATTATTTTTCAAGTCAAAATATTGAATGTCACACAATTGATAAAAGTTAGAGCTGGGATTAAACATCCGTACATTTTCTGATGTACTCTTTGGAAATAACAAACTTCATTAACTTAATAATAGCCTACTAGAATTATAATCTTTCACTGAGCCTTCTGGTTATCAACAGTATCATATCTCAAAGAAGTAAGGTTGGGAGAGTTTTAAGGCTCAGCATAGATCATTAACACATTCTTCTGTCTACCATGCATGGGGAACCTTTTTTTCTGTCAAGAGCCATCTGGATATTTCTGACATCACTCATGTGCCATACACAACTATTAACCTAACATTTAGCCTGCTATAGATTTATTGAATTTTGAGTCCTACCTGAGATTGGCATGGCAGGACCAGACCAAATGATTTAAAGAGCCTTATACAGCCCATGGGCAGGATGTGATCCCTGCTGCTGAGAGACTTTCATCAGTTCTGTTTGACTCCTCTTAAACAGAATCTACAGAACATGAGACTTCTGCTTTTCACTTGTTTTATTAAAAACAAATGTAAAAGATTCACTAAAATACACCAGTAGGAAATAAATAAAAGGGAATTAATCAATTCCTACAAAATTAAAAACAACTATACTCTTATCCACTATGTGACAAGTTAACTAAGTAAAGCTTCTCTCTGGTGCCCCACATTTCCTGTTTACCTCCTCTCCACCTTTCAGTACTGCTAGTATATTTCACTGACACCTTCTCATTCAATAACATCTTCTCATTCACCTTTTTGCTTTGGCTTCTTGTTCTGTCCCACTCTATTTTTTCCAAGGTGAAAGCGATTACTAAACTGATCCAACTTATAGTATTATAGACTCCCTATGTCATATAGACACACAAGTGTTACGTTCATCTTAATAGCTAAAGAAAATGATAGTGTTCAACTCAGAGTAGTGATTTACTGATACAAATAACCAAAATCTCAGATTGGGACATACATTCTCATATGCATTAGGCTCCTTGGCATATTTATAAGGCATATGACATTTTCATGTATCCATAAGAAAATAGATGACATAAATAAAATGATTAGACTATATCTTCAATGAATTTAGTCAGGAATGGCAAAGGCTAAATTGTGTCTGATATTAGGATGTTCAAATATGAGACCACTTAGTTGCAATATAGAAATGCAATGAAAACAGTAATCATGGGGTGGGTTTTTGGCGCAGCAGTTAAGATGGCATTTGGGACGCCCACATCCCACGCAGAGTGCCTGCCTCCACTCCTGATGCCAGCTTCCATTAATGTGTACTCTGAGAGGCAGCAGATAAGGGTTCAAATAGTTAGCTCTCTCTCTCTCTCTTTCTCTCTCACTGTCTATAACTCTACCTGTCAAATAAAAAAAAATCAAATAGTTAGCTCTGTATCACTCATATGAGAGACGTGGATTTAACTACCAGCTTCCAACTTTGGCCTTGGCCCAGTCCTTTCCATTGCAAATCCAGCAGACAGGACCTCTCTCTTGGTCTCTGTCTCTCTGCCTCTAAAATGAATTTTAAAAAGAAGGAAATCCAGAGAACTTGCCAAGTAGTCATTCCTTGTGTACTGTGGTCACTAGTCAGTCTGTCACTTTCTCTTCATCCTTCAGAGCTCTTTTAATGTTTGTTTTATATATATGCTATAATGTCCAGTATACATCTAGTTCCATTCTACTTCCCAGAAATAGAAGACATCTAACGTAATGTCATGTATTGTTAAATTTATGTATTGTTAGATATTATTAAAATAAAATCATCAAGTATCTGAGAGAGACAGAGTGGATTACTTTCTGAGGTATTTTTCTGAGGCAGTCCTAAGTTTTCAGATCCTAAACTGAAAGTTTAGATCTCTGGATTTCAAAATTGGAACTTAAAGTTCAGTGTAACATTATGTGCAATACTCAAATGAGTCTCATCGATTAGGCCAGATTAAACTACATTCAGCCTGAAAAAAATGACTGATCTGCATAATAGCCATGGAGTGGCAATATTGTTCCCAGGGGATTTAGAAAAGGACATTTTCCCTTATCTGATATTGTGAGATAACATCTCCTTTCCATCATTAAGAAGTTTCAGCTAAGATCTTACACTGAAATACTGAATAAGACCCAGTACTTACTTTATCACCAAAGTTGCACTAGAGTGAAGGTTTTGATGTACATCAAATGAATGTAGTGACCACCTGCTCAAGGCATCTTGAAGAACTGAGTTGTTCTTTAATTTAGGGTCACGGCTCTTGGTGGAACAATGTTTTGTATTCCAATAGTTTCAACCTCTCTATTGATTTTTGTGGCAGACTGCATTCTGGAAATTAATCACATTTTCTATCTGTCCTCTTGATCTATGATTTGGATATCATAATTACGGGTTGCAAGCAGGAAGACCTAGAGACTCCTCGGGACAACTTATGTTAATACTGGAGACATACGCAACATGAAACACTCCCCCTTTATTTGCTTTCAACTCTCATATTCATACTTCAGCTCAAGGACTGGGCAAACAGAGGTAAATTTTTCATACAAAGAAAGCTAAGATATATTCTTTTTCTTCTATGGGCAGAACAAATTCCTCTTTGATTCTGAAAAGCAGAATATGTATTTCTAGGGTAGGAAATATACTTAATTTAAGCCAGGGTGAAAGGATACTGGCAGATGGAAGTGCCTTATTGTTTATATACAGAACTATGGGTTACTTGATCCTTCCCTAAAGGAAAATGCAACTCCTACAAGGGAGAAATTGTGCTGGGATCACTCTATTCAAAGAAATACAACTAATAAAATGTAAATTATGTAAAGGAATTTTAAGTAAAATTTTTTGCCTTTGGTCCAAATTCTCAACACAACTGAAAACTATCTAAAATTCATTATACTAATTCTCATAACATTAAACAAAATATAATGAGTTATTTTCCTCACATTTTCCAGGGATCAGATGTTCAGAAATATAAAGTTAAGTGATGCTATAGGGTATTCTAAAACAACTTCTATATAAAAATGAAACTTTAGCCTTGGTTATCTTCAACTTTAAACATGAACAAATACAGCTCAATATTACACATTTTGTTATCATTATTGAATCATTTCATACATTTACTCTCTCCTGTATTCCTAGGGTCTCGTGCTATGCATGTATACTTTAAGGTTTCCAATAGTTCCCTCAGGTTTCAAGGTAGCACACTGAAATATTGACAGCCAACCTTTAAATATTCATGTATTTTCACAGGAAGCCTCCATAAATAATTTATCAAATTCTCAAGGGAAAGATTTCTCAACAATATAACCTTAATTTTAAAACTTGAATGACTAAAAACTGGCTTCAGAGAATATCAGCTAAGTCTAGGTAGGTAATAATTTGACACAACAGAAGCTATATCACAAAGCAATTAATAAACTATGTACCACATCTGCTTTCTCTGACCCTGTTGTTGCCCAGTCCCTTCTGTTTTTGAAATCTAACTTATCGATATTTTTAAACTGCAAATCTGACATTTCCCTCATTAAAATACCTCAATGACAACCCATTCCTATTAAAATAAAGACTACACTATTTATAACATGAAATAGAAGGCTTTTGGTAATCTGGTTGTTTCCAGCCTTCTCCTTTAATCTCACCTCTTTTTTTTATTTGACAGGTAGAGTTATAGACAGTGAGAGACACAGAGAGAAAGGTCTTCCTTCTGTTGGATCACCCCCCAAATGGCCACTACAGCCGGCACTGTGCTGATCCGAAGCCAGGAGCCAGGTGCTTCTTCCCGGTCTCCCATGCAGGTGCAGGAGCCCAAGCACTTGGGCCATCCTCCACTGCCCTCCTGGGCCACAGCAGAGAGCTGGACTGGAAGAGGAGCAACTGGAACTAGAACCTGGCACCCATATGGGATGCCGGTGCCGCAGGCGGAGGATTAACCAGGTGAACCATGGCGCCGGCCCCTAATCTCACCTCTTTCCACCCATATACCTACCCAATCCCACCTCATACCAATCTCTACCTGTATAATAAATAGCAACCATTCTGATCTCATATTAAATATTATTCCTTCCTCAGGGTATTTGCCTCTGATTCCCCCAAACAAAAACTCCTGAGTTACACTCTCATATGAGCCTGCACTTGTCTATCAGACCACTTACACTGTAAATGTTCATTGTCTATCACTTTGAAAGAGAATAAAAGTTCTTTCATGGTATAGATTTCATCTTATTGATCGAAGTACCCCTATGTAATGTATCCTAGTGCCTACAAGTAGTAGGTGTTCAATAAATATTTGTAAACAAGTGCCCCTCATCCTACTGAAGTGTTTTGTTTGTTATAGGAGTCTCTCTCTCTCTCTCTCTCTCTCTCCCTCCCTCCCTCCTTCCCTCCCTTCCTTCCCCCCTCCCTCCCTCCCTCCCTCCATCTCTCTTTTTGCACATGCTGTCTGGTTTATTACTTCTTATATTTCAATATAGGGCTCTGGCTGTCACCTTTATTTGGGAAACTTTACATTCCATTGTCAATGTCTTTCTTTATAGCCAGCAATTGCAAAAGGCTGAATTGTTATTAAGACTTTTAAATTAAAAGCCACATTAGTGAAAATATAAAAATAGGAAAATAAAATGTGTAGTCATAGCAATAGCTGCCAATATTTTATGCATCCTATCCTATGAGGCAAAGCTTGATATTTTCCAGCATTAATGTAATGAGTGACTAAGAACACATATCTGGAATCTGAATGCCTAAATTCAAGTAGGTGATGTGCTTCCAATTATCCATGTGAATTTAGACAGCCATCTTTTTGCCTTTGTTTCCTTGCAGTAAAACATAAATACTAAAAGCACTTACTCTCAGAGTTATCAGGAAGATTATTGAGTAAATATTTGTAAAATGATTATAATAGTGTCTGGAATACAGTAAACACAATATAATTATTTGTTAAATAAATTAACTTTTTACAGACAAAGAAATAGGCCAGTTAGAAAGCTATAGGGAAACTATAACAAGATTCTACAAAAGCCAAAATACACTTTCTAGAAATGGTGGAACATTATCAAAGATTAGAAAAAATGTACAAGTTCTTAGCGAAAAATATGAATTCACAAACCAGTACAACTCATTTTGGAGGCATATTGAAATTCTAGAATTAAAATGTAAATCAAGTAATAGGCAGTCTCATATTATTAAAAATCACACAGTTTCAACCTTGATACTGATAAAATAGAAATGTGTCATTATATTAAACAGCTGAAAGACTCATTTAGAGTTTTTTGATTAAATGCAGACATTTTCCCTTTCTGTTCAATGTTTTCTTGTAGCTGTTTTTTCAATGAAGAATACCAAATGAAGTGTTGGTGGGGATGTGAAGAAAAGGGACTTTGGTACACTGGCATTTAGACAACAGTATTGAGGATCCTCAAAAAATTAAAAATGAGCTACTGTATGTCCCAGCAATTCTACTTTTGGGTATTTACCCAACAGAACAAAATCAAAGTCTCTCAACAGATACCTGCACCCCCCATGTTAACTGCAACATGATTCAGAACAACCCTTATTTCTATTGACAGACAAATGGCTAAGTAAAAATGTGGTAGAAACATACAATAGAATGTTATTCAGTCTTTAGAAAGAAGGAAATCCGGGAGGCAGGTGTTTGGTGCAGCTGTTAAAATGACACTTTGGATGACTGCATCCCATATCAGAGTGCCTCTGTTTAAGGCCTGCCTCTGCTCCCAATTCCAGCTTCTTGTTAATGTGCACTCTGGGAGGCAGCAAGTGATGGCTCAAGTAGTTGGGTCCCTGCCACCTATGTGGGAGACCCAAATAGAGTGCCCAGATTCTGGGTTTAGATGGAGTAGCCCACCTCTTGTGGGCATTTGGGGGAGTTAACCAGTAGATGAGAGTGCACTCTTTCTCAAGTAAATAATTAAATAAATAAATATTTTTCAAAAGAAATCCTGTCCTTGGCAATGACATGGATGAGCCTGAGCCTAAAGAACATTATGCTACGTGAAATGATCCAGGCACAAGACGACAAATACTATATAATCTCTCTTGTATGTGGGAACTAAAATAGTCAAACTCAAAGCAACAGAGAGTAGAATGGTAGATGTAAGGGGATGGAGGAGGGAGAATGGGGAAATGATAGTCAAAGGGTATAAAATTTCAGAAATGCAAGATAAGTAAGTTTTGGCACTTTAATATACAGCACAGTATCTGTAGCTACCAATATTGTATTATGTACTTAAAATTTGTTAAGAGGATTGGTACTAAGTATTCTTATCACCCTCCTGAAAAAATAAGGGGAGCAGCAGGAAACTTTGAGAGGTAATAGATTGTACATGGTTCCCATGGGGGTGACGACTTCCTGGATGTATACTTATCCCCAAATGCACTGAGTTGTATACATTACACGCATATAGATTTTTACATGTCAATTATGCCTCAATAAAGTGTTTTTAAAACACCAAATGATCACAAATAAATCCACATAGATTTCAGTGTTATCTACTAGAGGACAATTTCATTCATGGAAAAGTACATGGCTAATGCTCATAACTATTTCCAAGCAGCACTCATCTTGCATCCTAGTGTTTCCTTCACCTGTGGTCTGTTACAGTGCACCACATTGACAGTTCATGTATGTCCAATGAAAATTAGGTATCTGTTGGCATAGACCAAGTGCTATTTTTAAATGGTCATCACATTTCTAGATGAATAATATATATAAAACTTCAGTAAACTATATGTACTGTGATATTCAACTGTCTTTAAGCAAATATAATAAATTTTTGTACTGACGTAGCGTTTTCAACAAGAGTTAAGAGGGTTGACAGCTTAGGACACTGTGCTTAATTGAGTAGCTATTGATAAGCTCAAACTTGATTGGTAAGTATATTGCTGCACATTGGGTTGAGATATACACACTTATGTGGTAGTAACATTGATAATATTTGTTAACAGACTAATTCAGCAACTATTTATTGATCATTGAGTATATACTTTACACTATTTTAAGCATTGAATTTACAATGATACACAAAAATAGTCTCAGCCTCTGCCCTTGAGATGGTGGTACAGTGGGTGAGTCAGGCATTAATGTAAAAAATGTGAATAAATATGAAGATTATTGTCACTTAACCCTTGGTATTCCTCTCATAGCTATTCTGATCCATACTTTTCTGATTCTAACAAAGTCTTGTCCTGATGACCCTTTCTCCCTATGTCTTTATAGTCCAATGTCTTATTTCATTAATAATAAATAATTTTTGTACTGTTTTCTTGAAGTTCTGTGTTTAACTTTGTGAGAATGGTACATTTATTTGCCTCCCCTCACATTTAATATAGTATTTTTTACATATTAAATTGATCAGTTCCTTACAAGACTCAATAATGATATTTGAGAATTACAAGCATTAAGGCATCCAGTGAAGGAAAATGAGTAGGAGTGGGGCTTTCAAATGGTATTATGCAGATAACTTTTATGCCTGGATTCTGGAAATAGCCCTGAGTTAGAATCCAACCTCAGCCAATCATGAGCTATATGATGTTATCCAAGTAATTAACTCTCTTGAGCCTTATTTTCTTACTGTAATAATACTTCTATCTCAGAAGACTGTAATGAGAATACTATCTGACTCATATTAAACATGCAGTAAATTTCAGTTTCCTTTCTTTTACTTTTAACCATTTATTTAGGTTGACACTGACTATGTGTATACCTAGTTTATTTAGGGGAAAATATCAAGTGATCAAACTAAGCTTACAATAATTCATCATCTATTTGCATTTTTTCTTGCTTATATTTGCCTATATTCCAAATGCAAACTTCTTTTAAAGGGATTTTTATATTGTTTTCCTGATAAAATATGAAATCAATAAAAATGGAAGTGATGTTAAACAATCTATTATTCTTTTAAACTCTACCATTGCCATTTATGTAAAACACATTCAATTTCTTCAAACTCTGTAATATGTTTGATAGATTAAATCAGAGGTTTATCTCATTCAGGCACATGATGGTAAATTATTAGGGTGTTAATCTGAAAAATTATTCAACCATAATTATTCTTCATTTTAAAAATATTGAGACTTAATTTTAAATAAAATAATTTCATTCAAACTGTTTTTCCTAAAATGTTGAATTCAACTTAGAGATGGGTATGAAGGACAAAAGCAGTATAAATATTTATCTAATATTACTTAATGATTGAATTGGAATTATATTTCTTATGATGTCTTTAAACAATGAATATGAATACTTATAAAATACATCATAAATAGATGCTTTCATGAGTCTGATCATAAAGTATTTGAATGTGAGTCTTTAAAATTTAATGACTAAGGGCCAGCGCTTTGGCATAGAGGGTAAAGCCACTGCCTGCAGTGCCAGCATCCCATATGGGCACCGGTTCGAGTCCCGGCTGCTCCACTTCTGATCCAACTCTCTGCGATGGCCTGGGAAAGCAGTAGAAGATGGCCCAAATCCTTGGGACCCTGCACCCACATGGCTCTGAAGTTATTTGAGTATAAATCCACAGTTATAAGTTTTATAATTCTATGTAAAATGTAAGTTACTAGTAATAAAAAAAATCCATGTTTACCCTTGACATTTTTTTTTAACCCTTGACCTTTTAAAATCAATGGTTTCAAACAATACACAACACAAAGAAAGGAATTCCATGTATAGCTATTGAGTGATAGGTGATCAAATAAATTAAAACAAAGATAAAATAAATAGCAGGAGAATTATATGCATTATTTTTATTTATATTTATGTATTTGGGGATTTCTTTCCCAGGTCATATGTGTAAAATCTCTAAATGAGAAAACACAAAGATTTTATGCAGATCAATTAAATAATGTATATCAACTTTCATATTAGTTTGCAAAGTTTACTGTATGATTTTTTTCCTGCAGCCTCAGTAACCATTGATTACATAAGCAACCACTGAGATGCAACTAGTAATGATTTTTCTTTGCTAATGGAAATGCCAGTAATTAAAAGGATCATATTGATTTATGCCAACTCACAAACTTTGAAGGCAGTAATCAGGCAATATATGTAGCTTATGAATGCAGCAAAATCCTAGCTTATACACAGCAGAGAGCTGGATCGGAAATGGAGCAATTGGAACTTGAACCAGCGCCCATATGGGATGCCAGCACTGCAGGCTGCAGCTTTAATCTGCTGTGCCACAGCGCCAGCCCCTTATACACTAAATATTTATTTTGATCTTTTCTTGCTGGTTATAATTAAACTTCCAGGCCGGCGCCGCGGCTCACTTGGCTAATCCTCTGCCTGCAGCGCCAGCACCCCGGTTCTAGACCTGATTGGGGTGCCAGTTCTGTCCTAGTTGCTCCTCTTCCAGTCCAGCTCTCTACAGTGGCCCAGGAAGGTAGTGGAGGATGGCCCAATTGCTTGGGCCCTGCACCTGCATGGGAGACCAGGAGGAGACACCTGGCTCCTGGCTTCAGATCAGCACAGCACGATGGCCATAGTGGCCATTTGGGGAGTGAACCAATGGAAGAAAGACCTTTCTCTCTGTCTCTCTCTCTCTCACTGTCTAACTCTGCCTGTCAAAAATAAAAATAAAAAAAATTAAACTTCCAGTTATAATGTTAGAAAAGAGTTTACGAAAAGTAGATAAAAATAAACTATCATTTGTTTTTTAAACATAACAATAAAAATAAGAGAGACTGTAAACTGTATTATTTGTTGCCATAGAGGTGAATGTCACTTTTGTACATTTGAAAATTACTCAATGAAATATTAAACTAGTTGAAAATCTAGATATAAAACTCAGGGGACTCTAAGAAAAGTAATCTGCTGTGATGCAGGAAGTAAGGAATTCCATGGAGAATCCTAACTGCACACCAGGCCTGCAAGAGGCACAGAGTGATAAACATCAAAATAAGTCTGTCTTACCAGGGCACAAATATTGTGGCAAGTCCAGAGACTCTGTTTAGATGCACTGCCTTGGGACAGATACTGTTAATATCTGTCTAGTGTTGGGCTGTAAAGCCCAGCACTGAGTCCCAGTACATAATCTCATTGCCCCTTGCTTTCTGTCCAAGGCATCTCTCTCACCACTCAGAGTTGTCCCAGGGTAGTCACACCTGGATCCCAGTCACAGGCTCCTACCATCTCCAGGGTGTCTGCCGAGCCCACCAGAGACTGGCAGTGATACATGCCAAAATGAGTCCAACTCCAGAGCAAAGCTCTCTGCTTGATGCAGGGCAAGTCTAGAGGCTCAGTCTGTGAGAACTAGCCTGGGGCTAGAGGCTTCTGGGCTTTTGTTGGTGCTGAGTCTTAGTACCATGGGCTCACTTCTGACCTCCAAGAAATACACCTTAGTTCTCTCTACTGTTCTTTCTATGGAGTTAGAGTTTTACTTTCTGTTGGCATTTGGAGGATAGGTGTGAGAGGCTACCTGGCTCTTGAAGCTCCAAATAGTTACTCCTTGGGAATAGGCCTTGGGGCTGGGGAATGAGTGCTCAATCTCACAGTTTATCACAGTGGGCATGGCAATGGGATTCTCCCTCTTCCAAGTAGGAGACATCTCTCCAAGTCATGTTTCTTGGCACAGGGGTGACATGCAACACTTTCTTGTTTATTGCAATGTACCCTCTTACTTGGCTTCCATAGCTCTTGAACTTGGTGTGTGCAGGGAGGTGGTCAACTTGGTTCTCTTTGATGGCAACACTTTTTGAGTTATACGTTAATTTAATCAACATTCCTTTTGGTCCTAATCACTCAACTATTAAATATGAATAAATCAAATTAAAATTTTTTAGCCACATTTTTCCTTTCAATGTGGCTATTTGCCAATGCATAGCTTCCAATTAGCAGGAAGAATTTGAGATTTCCTTCTACCTTTCAAATATTTTCTTTAACGATTTACTTATTTATTTGAAAGTGAGGGATAGCCGGCGCCGCGGCTCACTAGGCTAATCCTCCGCCTAGCGGCGCCGGCACACCAGGTTCTAGTTCCGGTCGGGGCGCCGGATTCTGTCCCGGTTGCCCCTCTTCCAGGCCAGCCCTCTGCTGTGGCCAGGGAGTGCAGTGGAGGATGGCCCAGGTGCTTGGGCCCTGCACCCCATGGGAGACCAGGAAAAGCACCTGGCTCCTGGCTCCTGCCATCGGATCAGCGCGGTGCGCCGGCCGCAGCGCGCCAGCCGCGGCGGCCATTGGAGGGTGAACCAACGGCAAAAGGAAGACCTTTCTCTCTGTCTCTCTCTCTCACTGTCCACTCTGCCTGTCAAAAAATAAAAAAAAAATAAAAATAAAAAAAAATAAAAAAAATAAAAAGAAAGTGAAGGATACATAGAGAGAGAAGGAGAGGTAGAGGTAGAGGTAGAGGTAGAGGTAGAGGTAGAGGTAGAGGCAGAGGTAGAGGTCTCCCATCTGCTTGTTCACTCCCCAATTGGCTTCAATGGCCAGAACTGTGCTGATCTGAAGCCAGGAGCCAGGAGCCTCCTCTGGGTCTCCCACATAGGTACAGGGACCCAAGGTCTTGGTCCATCTTCTACTGCTTTCCCAGGCCATCGCAGAGAGCTGGATCAGAAGTGGAGCAGCCGGGACTCGAACCGTCGCCCATATGGGATGCCAGCACTGCAGGTGGCAGCTTTACCCGCTACGTCACAGCGCTGGCCCCTCAAATATTTTCTGACAACACTGACAATGTATGATTTCTAGGAACCATAATCAACTGCATTTTGTTATCTAATCAATTAATTTTATAAATTATATAATAAGAAGATTGCCAATATATGTGAACATTAGTTAAAAATTGAACTTTTTAGACAGAATGATTTATTATTCTTCAATATGTAATATTATGGTTCATGTTAGTTTACGTGGAAATGGAAGTGAGAATTTTCTAGATATTAACCATGAAGTTGTTCCTATCAGAGTAGTTAAATAATTTTATTTTTCTGTACTTATATATTCTTTGATAACCATTTTTTGAAATCATTCAACAAAAGGATCTTGGCAAGTGAGTAAGTATGCAAATATAAGGTATTCACTTTGTGAATGTGGGAGGGGAGACTGAAGAAATTTAATTACTTTGCAACATTCTAATATGTTAGAAGTAGGAACCCTGTGCATTTGTATCCTAGAAGAGTGTATAAGTCTATCTCATTGGGACTGTACTATGAGGTTTCCTTCTTTGTACAGAAAGGACAGAGGTTGCTGAATAAAAGCATCAGAATCCACTGTGTTTATCAGTATTGCGTTGGAATTTTTTTGTCCTATGCATTTAAACCTATTAGACCAAATAGTGCCTTGGCTTATTCATACTGGCTCATGGTTTTCTGGCCTGGACTTATTTTGCAACATTGGCCCTCCATCTATGAATCCATCCATCCATCCATCCATCTGTCCATCCACTGAACATGCATTAAGTCCCTACTATGTTCAAGGTACAATGCCAGTTGCCACAGTTGTGAATATTTTTTTTTTTTTGGACAGGCAGAGTGGACAGTGAGAGAGAGAGAGACAGAGAGAAAGGTCTTCCTTTTGCCGTTGGTTCACCCTCCAATGGCCGCCGCGGCCAGCGCGCTGCGGCCGGCGCACCACGCTGATCCGGTGGCAGGAGCCAGGAGCCAGGTGCTTTTCCTGGTCTCCCATGCGGGTGCAGGGCCCAAGCACCTGGGCCATCCTCCACTGCACTCCCTGGCCACAGCAGAGGGCTGGCCTGGAAGAGGGGCAACCGGGACAGAATCCGGCGCCCCGACCGGGACTAGAACCTGGTGTGCCGGCGCCGCTAGGCGGAGGATTAGCCTAGTGAGCCGCGGCGCCGGCCCAGTTGTGAATATTGATTAGAAAAAACAGCACTGATTGATGAGAATACACTGTGATGAGTTGTTTGACAATATTTACAGAGTGCCACATTACAATACGGAAGAAATGGATTCTTTCTACCTGAGGGTGTCAGGCAAGACTTCACAAGAGAAGAGGCATTTGGGCTGAATGTTGAAGAACAAGTAAGAATTGTTCAGGCAAAGAAGAGGAATCTAAGCACAGAAAAAAGATGAAAGGCAGAGAGAGTGAGAGCATATGTAATATTAACAGACCTAGGTGTAGCCACAGTTAGTAGAGTCTAGGAGAGAGAGTTGGAAATGAGGTTGGAAATGTAGGCTGCTTATATTATGCCAAGGAACAAGAACTGAGAAACTGGAAAACAGTAAGTTACATAAAAAGTGTTACACAAAGTTTCAAAGAAAGAAGATCCAACAAGGGTCAAATGTTGAAAATCAGTAAATATTTATTTGGGAAATAAGTAAAGAGACCAAATAGCTATGGATAGTATTTATTTAGCAAATTATTGAATTAATTAATTAATTAATCTTGAATGATTCTTCTAAGACTCCTCAGAGATCATCTTAACTATTGTAAGGAAACAAATTCTACCTAGGTCTTTAAATTTAAGCTACATGTGGAAAATATCTTTTTTTGGAAAATGCATTTTTAAAAGATTTATTTATTTACTTGAACGGCAGAGGTATATAGAGAGAGAGGCAGACACACAAAGAAAGATCTTCCATCTACTGTTTCACTCCCAGAAGACTACAATAGCCAGGTCTGGGCCATGCTGAGGCGAGGATCCAGGAACTAAATCTAGACATTCCACATTGGTGGTAGGGGCTCAAATTACTTGGGACATCTGCTGCCTTTCCAGGTGCATTGGTAAGAAGCTGGATCATAAGTGGAACACCCAGCTTTGAACTGACAGTCTGCTATGGGATTCTGGATGGCAAGTGGTGACTTAACCCATTATACCATAATACTAGCCCCTCTAGAACATTTCTTAAGTGATGAAATGTATGTGTTCTTCCTCCCAATAGTGAACTTCTCAATGATCACAATTTAGTAATATAATTCACTCACCATTGATGAATATTGAGTTGTAGGCATTAGGGCAGGTCCATGTTCTGTTGGAAAACTCATTACTTCGGTTTCAATTGTAACTGGCTAAAAGTAAAAGTGAAAAAATCCCATTAAATATTGAGCCTGATGTAACATACAAAGGAAACCATGGCTATTCATGAAAGGTTTAGGCATTCCAATTATCCTATCAACATTTTCATGAACAAAATGTCAGATCATAAACTGCACATGCATATAATGGTGATTTCTATCATAAACAGCATTTATTGAGTTCTTCCTATATGTATGCCATTATTGTGAGAGTTTTAAATATATTAACCTTCTTGATCTCTAAAACAGTCTTATGAGATAGGTACTATTACTATGCACATGAGAAAACCCAGACCTATAGAAAGGAATTAATTGGCCCAGATCACACAAAAAGTAATGGCATTAGGATCTGAAGTCAAGGAATATGGTGCTGTAGGCCACACATTTAATTGCTAACCTAATCTAATAATAAATAAGTCTAAATTTAACTGTATTACTTAGATTTGCATTTATTTAATAATTAATATTTAGGAATAATATTTCTAGACTCTATTTTCAGTGCTTTACAATTATTAACATACTTAATATGGCTTAATGTTACATTAATATTTGTTAATTTTACATGAACATTTGAAGAAATACATTATACCAAAAGATATTGGATTATATTAAATTTCCTTTTTTTTTCTAAAAAATTACAAAATGAGTACATTCAAGAAGTGGTAAGAAGACTTGTCAAAAATGGGGGAACTGGGTATCAGTGTGGATGTACTTGCATGCATAGTTATTTCTATTACCGATTTAAAGCTAGGTTTAAGATATAAGCATCTAGGATTACATGGAAAACATTAACCTTTACACAGTCTGAGTAGATCACTTCATATCAGAATTGTGTTAGGACAAGTCAATGATAACATTATGATGCAGATAATGTTTGCATCAGATACTTTCCAATTTATAAAAGGTTTTTCTATTCATTTTCTCTGATACTAACTTTCTCTTTCCTTTAGCCTTCCTTGATGTTGGTTTCCATTACAGTTGTGACTGCTTTAATGTGACAAAATGTGTTCTGATACATTTATAATAATGTTACTTCTCTAGGACCATTTTTTCACATTTACTTGTTTATTTTCTTTTTAATTTACACACAAATGTTGTACATATTTGTGGGGCACAGTGTGATAATTTGATATTTCTATACATTGTAGAATTATTAGATCAAATTTATTAGCATACTCATTTTTGCAATGAAACATTTAAAATCTCTTAGCAATTTTCAAATATATCATACATCATTATAAGTTGTAATTACTTTGATATACAATAGATCTCCAAAACATTTTAAAATAAGGATTTCCCATAAGGAATAGGGTACTGGTTATGTAACAAATATATGTTTAATAGCAGGGAAGATACTTTAGTTGAAGTTTTTAAGTTTTTACTGTTCTTACAAGTTATGTTACTTCTAGAGAGTAACAACTATACTATGTTACATCATGTGATACACTCTTTTACCATCTGAGCAGCTGTTAAGCATAATGGTTCACAGCACAGCATTTGGAGCCATTCGAATTTTGAATCTTGGCTCTGATATTTACAAGCTGTGTACCTTTGGGTAGATAAAACTCTGTAAGTCTGTTGCCTTATTTGTAAAACAGAGGTACTACCTCTGGAGGAGGGGAAGTTTTTTTAATCATTATTTTTACTTCATACAATTTCAAAGCTGTCGAAGTAAACCAAATAAATCAATAAACCATTTGAAAATAAGCACTGAAGTCAACTTTATTTGATAAAGAAAAACTTTTATATTCAGGCTAGAAACAAAGCATTTTAAAACCTTTTTATTGTACCATATATAAATATGTAGTATTATGTACTATATTATGAATATTATATATTATTCAATCATAATAAATTAATAATAGTAAAGTTCAATATTATAGTATATGTTGTCTATTATATATTTATTCTATGAACTGTATAATATGTACAATATATTTATAACCAAAAATATAGGTAGATCTTTCTCATTTATATTTTCAAATTTTATTTTTATTTTATTACTTGAAATTGAGCTATAATTTGAAGACTATAAGTTAGTGATTAACATATTTATGGATCTTCTTCTTAAAATCAAAAATATTTTTAAAATAGATTTTTCCCTTTATATTAAGTAAGACATATACTATACTATCAGAATAACCAACAGAATTCAGCAGCTTTTTTTCTTATTAGTTTGCTAATAGGTTAGTTTCTAAATCTTTACAGGCATGTAATAAGCTATCAAAACACAGTTAAAAGAGACATTTTGGAAACACATTTATATTTGATATTTATCATAAATGAAGAGACTTGTAAATATTTTGAAAAGAACAAGGCTTTTCTTGAGACTAAGCATTAGGTTTTCTCAAATCAACTACTGAATTGTCAGCACATCAAGGCCAGAAACCATAATGTTTATCCCTATTCCTTATTCATTGCATTTAATAGGGGTTCCATTAATGTTTGTTGAACTAAATTGAATAATAAAATCAAAGAACTAGAGAAGCACTGATGTAAAAGAATGTATCATAAATTTAGAAATTCTATAAGAAATTTAAATAATGGAAACATGAAAGAACTAATCTTACCACAGAAGTTGGAACACGACACTAATGCCATTTGGACCCACAAATCATATGGCCCACAGAAAGTGCCAAGGGATAATATATATTTATATGAGCATGTGATCCTGAATTTAAGAGCTGAAAGACAATGGAGATGACAAACCAATCCTTCTCTTTGCAAATAAGAACATTAAGACAGAGAAAAACTAAGCGAATCACTCAAGGTAACAGTGTTAAAGATATTAGAGATCAAAACTTTGATTATCGCATTTCAGAACCAACTATAACCCATGATTTTGCAAAGGTCAAATGAATATTGCAAAACAGACAGGATATGATAAGTAGTATAAGAGATGCTAATAACATATTATGGAAATTAAAACCAAAATCAAGATCAGTCCTTTTCAGAGAAGTAATATAACGTAATTAAGTACAATTACCCTGGAACTATACTATGAAGGCCCCAATTCCATTTAGCTACTTATTTTCTATGTAACCCTGTATCAAGTTTCTCATCTATAAAATGGAGCTAATAAAAGCACATACTAAGTGAATTAAATTAGTAAATATGTGCACAGGATTTAGAACAGTTTCTGATTTATGGTAAAGATAGCTTGTTTGGGGCTCGCATTGTGGTACAGTGGTTTAAGCTGTCATTTGTTATGCTAGCATCCCATATCAGAGTGCCAGTTCCAGTCATGGATATTTTATTTCCAATCCAGCTTCCTGGTAATGTGCATTGGAGGGCAGTGAATGAAAACCCAACTACTTGGGCCCCTGGCTCCTGACTTTGGCCTGGTCTAGCTGTGGCTGTTGTGGCTATTTGGGGAGTGAACCAGCATATGGAATATCTTTCTCTCTGTAACTTCCTTTCAAATAAATAAATAAATCTTAAAAAAAAACCCTCCACTCTGACATAAATGAAGAAGTAGTTTTATTCTTCTGTACAAAATGACTGTCAGAATAAATGATCGATTACATTGATCATACTATAATTCATATAGGAATAATTTTATAATTAAATCAAAACTTTTCTTAAAGGTTCCATTCTATCCTTTGCCAACTTAAATAGAGATTAAATTTCTAACCTACCCCCTACCGTCATGTCCCACCGTTACTATTGTTTTTTGGTGTAGCTTGAAAGTAAATACATTTTTAAAATATTTATATATTTATTTTGTAAGTCAGAGTTGCAGAGAGAGAGTGAGAGACAGAGTGAGATGTCTTCCATCCACCGGTTTACTGCCCAGATATTCACAATGCAGGAGCTTCATCTGGTCTCTCACATGGCCAGTAGGGGCCCAAACATGTGGACCATGTTCTGCTGTTTTTCCCAGGCCATTAGTGGGGAGCTGGATCAGAAGTGAAGCAGCCAGCACAGTAACTAGCATCCATATGGGGTGACAGCATCACAAGCAGTGAGTTCACACACTATGCCACATTTGTGGCCCCCCAAAACAGCTTTTACAATAAACTACATAATGGATCTATGGTAGTTAGTAGTTCTTCTATATAGTAGTTCTCCATATAAAGATGTTTTATGATTCCCTGGTAGTGTACTATTAAGATCAAAATAATGTAGTATAGGAGATTCAGATGTGGAAAAGTGAAGCAGTCTAACAGTCTGTCATAATATTTTATTTTTTGCCTATGTTATCCCTTGTTACAGATTGCTTTGACTAGAAATGGGGGGAGTGCAAACACAATTTGATAAGACCCATCCTTATGTCAATGAAAATAATTTGAAGATTCATCTTTCCTGTGTGTTTAAGAGGATATTGGGAGAGATTCCTACCTTTTTATTAATTATTAATTTGACATGAATAAATTAAATTGAGTAATTAAATTGAAAGTTATCTTATTGCAATAACCTAAGGCTATGCCAAAAGTAAATATTGATAGTAATTACTATCTTTTAGACGGTTATTTTCTGTCAGGCACTGTATTTGAGAGTATTCCTCAAAACATAGCAAAGTCTCAGATAATCTCAGAGGAATTAAATGATTTGGACAGGAACAAGATTGAAATTCAGGTATGAGTAGTTCTAAAGCCTATATTCTTCCATTTGACTATACTAGTGATTCTCAAACTATGATCCTCAGATTGGAAGCATCAGCATCACTTCAGGAGTTGTTAGAAAACTGAATTCTTGAGGCAGGGTTTGTGGTCGAGTGGGGTAAGCCACTACTTGGGACCACTGCATCCTTATTGGAGTGCCTGGTTTGAGTCCCAGCTATTTCTCCCTTCAGATCCAGCTTTGTGCTAATATGCCTGGTCCATCATGTGCTTGGATCCCTACCACTCATGTGGGAGACCTGGTTGGAGTTCATGGCTCCTAGCTTTGGCTTGGCCTACTCTTAGCTGTTAAAAGTATTTGGTGAATGAACCAGCAGATGGAAGATCTCTCTCTCCCTCTCTCTCTGTATCTCCCTGCCCCTTTTTATCACCTTGCCTTTCAAATAAATACATACATAAATCTTTCTAAAAAAGAGACAAAACTAAATTCATGATTGCACCTCACACTTAACTAAAATGAGGAATCATGAGGGTAGAGCCTAATAATCTATGTTTAAAGAAGTTCATGAGGTAATTCTGATGAATCCTTAAGTTTGAGAATAGCTCTCAATCAAAATGATACATTTCAGTCAAAAAGAAGGAATTTAAATGCTGCAAAGTATTGTAGTTGGCCTTGTGGCACACTTGGTCAAGTCACTGATTGGAACACCTAAACTCTATGGAGTTCCAGGAATTCAATTTCATCTCTGCTTCCTATCTAGCTTACTGCTAAAGCACACCCTGGTGGGCAGAATATGATTGCTCAAGTACTTGGGTTGCCACCCATGTGGGAGACTCAGATGGAGTTCCTGGCTCCTGGCTTCAGCCTGGCTTGGCCTTGGCTGTTGTGGACCTTCAGGGAGTGAACCAGTGGATGGAAGACATATCTCTCTTTCCATCTCTGCCTTTTAAATGAATTAACTTTTAAAAAAGGTATTTCTCTGGGGCTGGTGCCATGGCACAGTGGGTAAAGCTGCTGCCTGCAGTGCTGGCATCTCATATGGGTGCCAGTTCAAGTCCCAGCTGTTCCATTTCTGGTCCAGCTCTCTGCTATGGCCTGGGAAAGTAGTAGAAAGTGGCCCAAGTCCTTGGGCCCCTGCAAGTATGTGGGAAACCCAGAAGAAGCTCCTGGCTCCTAGCTTCAGATCCGCCCAGCTCTGACTGTTGTTGCCAATTGGGGAGTGAACCAGTGCATGGAAGACTCTCTCGCTTTCACTCTTTCTCACATTGATGAAATATATGGATTGTATTAAATCAGAAATATTTCAACAATTCCAATGATGTTGATGTGTGGTCTTCAATTGACTGAATTAAAAGAAAAAAACAAATAAATTCTTGTTAAAGAGGCCAGTGTCATGACACAACATGTTAAACTTATGCCCGCAACACCGGAACCCCATGTAGGAGCACTGATTCAGGGCTTGGCTACTCTAATTCTGATTCAGCTCCCTACTATTGTGCCTGGAGAAACAGCAGAAGATAGCCCAAGTCCTTGGGTCCCTGCCACCCATTTGGGAGATTTGGTTAGAGTTCCTGACTCCTGGCCTTGGCCTGGCCCAGTCCAGGCCATTGTGGTCATTTGGGGAGTCAACCAGGAAAATCTTTTTTTCTCTGTCTCTCTCACTTTCTTTGTCACTCTGCCCTTCAAATAAATAAAAATAACTGTAAAAGGGATAAAAAGATTCCTTTTATAATATATTATAAGGGATCATCAGCTCATTCATATTAATTTATGTAGATATTATTTTAAAGATTTATTTATTTATTTAAAAGGTAGAATGACAGAATGACACACACACAAGGTGGTGGGGGGAGAGGGAAAGGAAGAGGGGGAAGTGGAGGGAGAGATAGAGAAGAGAGAGAGAGAGAGAGACAGAGAGAGAAAGAGAGAGAGACCTTCCATTTGCTGGTTTGCTCACTAAATGATCACAGCATCCAGGACTGGAGCACACAACAGTCAGAAGCCTGGAATTCCATCTGGGTCATCCACCTGGGTCGTTGGGACCCAAGTACTTGGGCTATCATCCCCTGCCTTCTCAGGTGCATTAACAGGAAGTCAGATCCAAAGAAGAGTAGCCAGGCCTTGAACTGGCACTCTGATATGGGATATATGCATCTCAAGAATTGGCTTAACCCACTGTGCCAAAATTCCTGCCCTCATGGAGCCAATTTTTAACATGTCAGGATCATTTGGAAATAGCCATGGTAATGGTGAATATAATATTACACATAGCTATTATACATGATATATAGTATTTATAAGCATAAAAATTTTGTCATGGATGTTGACAGGGAATACAGACCAGAAGCAGAAAATAAGAAAGGAATATTCAAGGCATTGAGATGATATTATATGAAGGGATTTTCAAAAAGTTCACAGAAAAAATGTACATTATTTTTTAATTACATTTTTGAATGGACTTGTTGATGTACTTTTGTATTAAGAGATTGCATTCAGAGAGTTCAAAATTTCAAAATAGGTCCTATGTGTGGAAGCCCAAGGTTTCACAGTGTCAGAATTACCAAGCAATTCAGGAAAAGTAAATCCATTCTTGGAAATCTCTTCTACCTCTCTGATTAGATATTTTCTTCTCCCTCTCTGATTAGATATTTTCTTCTACCTCTCTGATTAGATGTTTTCTCTGTATTTTGCCTCAAATAACATTTGGAAGAAAATCATATACAGGCTGTTGAGCCAAGATGGCGGAATAGGGAGGGAGCTTACTGAGAATCTGGGAGAAGACAGATTAATAAAAGTGAATTCTCTATTTATGAATGAAGGTGAAATAAAGACCTTTCATAGCAAGCAGCAATTGAAAGAATTTGTCACCACTCATCCAGCCCTGCAAAAGATGCTTAAAGATGTGTTACACACAGAAACACCGAAACACAGTAATCAATATGAAAGAAGGTAAAGGAAGAAAATCTCTCAGTAAAAAATCACAGGAAGTTCAAAGTATATATTAGAAATATCTTTGGAAAAATGGCAGGGCAAAGTCACTACTTATCAATAGTCACATTGAACATTAATGGCTTCAACTCTCCAGTTAAAAGACACAGACTGGCTGAATGGATTAAGGAACAAAACCCATCTATTTGCTGTTTACAAGAAACACATCTTTCCAACAAAGATGCATTTCAGTGAAAGGTTGGAATAAGATATTCCATGCCAACAGAAACCAAAAAAGAACTGGCATGGCCATCTTAATATCAGACAAATCAAACTTTAACACAAAAACTGTTAAGAGAGACAAAGAGGGGCACTATATAATGATTAAGGGATCAATTCAACAGGAAGATGTAACTATTATAAATGTATATGCACCTAGTTACAGGGCATTGGGTTATTTAAAAGATATGTTAAGGAACTTAAAGGGAGACTTAGACTCCAGTACAATAGTATTGGGGGACTTCAATACTCCACTGTCAGCAATAGACAGATCAACAAGACAGAAAATCAATAAGGAAACAGCAGATTTAATCAACACTATAGACATAGACCAAATGGATCTAACAGACAGCTATAGAACTTTTCATCCTATACTTGAAGAATACACATTCTTCTCAGCAGTGGATGGAACTTGCTCTAGGAATCACCACATACTAGGCAATAAAGCAAGTCTCAGCAAATTCAAAATAATTGGAATCTACCATGCATCTTCCCAGACCACAATGGAATGAAGCTGAAAATTAGCAACTAAGGAATCCCTACAGCATATGCAAACACATGAAGACTAAACAAAATGCTCTTGAATGAACAGTGGGTCATAGAAGGCACCAAATAAATGAGCTTTCATTGCATCTCAAGGATCTAGAAAAACTGCAGCAAACCAGACCCAAATATAGTAGGAGAAGAGAAATAATTAAAACCAGAGAAGAAATCAACAGGATTGAATCCAAAAAAAAAAATTACAAAAGATCAGCCAAACGAAGAGTTTTTTTGAAAAACTAAACAAAATTGACACACCATTGGCCCAACTAACTAAAAAAAGGAGAGAGAAGACCCAAATCAATAAAATCAGAGATGAAAAAGGAAATGTAACAACAGACACCACAGAAATAAAAAGAATCATCAGAAATTACTACAAAGAGTTATATGCTAGCAAACAGGGAAATCTATCAGAAATGGATAGATTCCTAGACACATGTAACCTACCTAAATTGAACCAGGAAGACATAGAAAACCTAAACAGACCCATAACAGAGACAGAAATTGAATCAGTAATAAAGTCACTCCCAACAAAAAAAGCACAGGACTGGATGGATTCACTGCTGAATTCTATCAGACATTTAAAGAAGAACTAACTCCAATTCTTCTCAAACTATTCAAAACAATTGAAAGAGAGGGAAGGCTCCCATATTGTTTCTATGAAACCAGCATCACCTTAATTCCAAAACCTGAAAAAGATTCAGCATTGAAAGAGAATTACAGACCAATCTCCCTGATGGACATAGACGTGAAAATCCTCAATAAAATTCTGGCCAATAGAATGCAACAACACATCAGAAAGATCATCCACCTGGACCAAGTGGGATTTATCCCTGGCATGCAGGGATGGTTCAATGTGGGCAAAACAATCAACATGATACACCACATTAACAGACTGTGGAAGAAAAACCATATGATTATCTCAATAGATGCAGAGAAAGCATCTGATAAAATACAACACCCGTTCATGATGAAAAATCTAAGCAAATTGGATATAGAAGGAAAATTCCTCAACACAATCAAGGCAATTTATGAAAAACCCATGGCCAGAATCCTATTGAATGGGGAAAAGTTGGAAGCATTTCCACTGAGATCTGGTACCAGACAGGGATGCCCACTCTCACCACTGCTATTCAATATAGTACTGAAAGTTTTAGCCAGAGCCATTAGGCAAGAAAAAAAATTAAAGGGGAAGGAAGAAGTCAAACTATCCCTCTTTGCAGATGATATGATTCTTTATTTAGGGGATCCAAAGAACTCTACTAAGAGACTATTGGAACTCATAGAAGAGTTTGGCAAAGTAGCAGGATATAAAATCAATGCACAAAAATCAACAACCTTTGTATACACAGGCAATGCCATGGCTGAGAAAGAACTTCTGAGGTCAATCCCATTCATAATAGCCACAAAAACAATCAAATACCTTGGAATAAACTTAACCAAGGATATCATAGATCTCTACGACGAGAATTAAAAAATCTTAAAGAAAGAAATAGAAGAGGATCCCAAAAAATGGCAAAATCTTCCCTGCTCATGGATTGGAAGGATCAATATAATCAAAATGTCCATTCTCCCAAAAGCAATTCATAGATTCAATGCGATGCCAATCAAAATACCAAAGACATTCTTCTCAGATCTGGAAAAAATGATGCTGAAATTCATATGGAGACACAGGAGACCTCGAATAGCTACAGCAATCTTGGACTACAAATCAAAGCCAGAGGCATCACAATACCAGATTTCAAGACTTACTACAGGGCAGTTATAATCAAAACAGCAGGGTACTGGTACAGAAACAGATGGATAGACCAACAGAACAGAATAGAAACATCAGAAATTAATCCAAACATCATCTACAGCCAACTTATATTTGATCAAGGATCACAAACGAATTCCTAGAGCAAGAACAGTCTATTCAAGAAACGGTGCTGGGAAAACTGGATTTTCACGTGTAGAAGCATGAAACAAGACTCCTACCTTACACCTTACACAAAAATCCACTCAACATGGATTAAGGATCTAAGCCTTCGATCAGACATCATCAAATTATTAGAGAACATTGGAGAAACGCTGCAAGATATAGGCACAGGCAAAGACTTCTTTTAAAAGGCCCTGGAGGCCCAGGAAGTCAAAACCAGCATTAACAATTGGGATTACATCAAATTGAGAAGTTTCTGTAATGCAAAAGAAACAGGAAAGTGAAGAGGCAACCGACAGAATGGGAAAAATATTTGAAAACTATGCAACTGATAAAGGATTAATAACCAGAATCTACAAAGAGATCAAGAAACTCCACAACAACAAAACAAACAACCCACTTAAGAGATGGGCCAAGGACCTCAATAGACATTTTTCAAAATAGGAAATCCAAATGGCCAACAGACACATGAAAAAATGTTCAGGATCACTAGCAATCAGGCAAATGCAAATCAAAACCACAATGAGATTTCACCTCACCCTGGTTAGAATGGCTTACAAACAGAAGTCAACTAACAACAGATGCTGGTGAGGATCTGGGGAATAAGGCACACTAATCTACTGTTGGTGGGAATGTAACCTGGTAAAGCCACTATGGAAGTCAGTCTGGAGATTCCTCAGTAACCTGAATATAACCACATGACCCAACCATGCCACTCCTTGGAATACCCAAAGGAAATTAATTTGACAAATAGGAGAGCTGTCTGCACCTCAATGTTTATTGTAGCTCAATTCACAATAGCTAAGACCTGGAATCAACCTAAATGCTCATCAACAGTAGACTGGATAAAGAAATAATGGGACATGTACTCTATAGAATACTATACAGCAGTAAAAAACAATTAAATCCAGTCATTTGCAACAAAATGGAGGAATCTGTAAAACATCATGATGAGTGAATTAAGCCAGTCCCACATGGACAAATATCATATGTTCTCCCTGATCAGTGACAGGTAACTGAGCACCTAAAAGGAAACCTTTAGAAGAGAAATGGATACTATGAGAAACAGGGACTTGATCAGCCCTTGTCTTGACTGTCAAGGAACAACTTACTATTTGATTCCTTTTAGTATTTTTTTGTTCTACTTAATACTACTGGTTAATTATCACAGAATTATTCTTAGGTGTTTAAATTCAACTGAAAAATGACCCCTGTTAGATATAAGAGTGGAAATAAGAGAGGGAGGAGATGTACAGTTCAGCACATGCTCACTTGGACTTACCCCTAATGGTAGAGCTAGAAGCATGCCAGGGGATTCCAAATCAATCCCATCAAGGTGGCATGTACTGCTGCCATCTTACTAGTCAAAGTGATCAGTTTCAGTTCATAATTGATCATGATAATAGGATTAAGTGTCAAAGGGATCACTTAAACAAGACTAGTCTCTGCTAATACTGATAGAATTAAAAAGGAAAGAACATTCCAACATGGGAAATGGGATATACACAGTAGACTCCTAGAATGGCATATGCCTTAAATAGCACTCTGGCCTCAGAATCAGCCCTTATGGCATTCGGATCTGGCTAAAGAGCCCATTAGAGTTTCTTAGATGGACATCCAAGACACTGTGGCAAAAAAAATGACCTAGATAAAAGATCTCTGTGAGTGAGATCCCAGTAGAAAGAACAGGCCATCAAAGAAGGAGGTACCTTTCTCTGAAGGGAGGAGAGAACTTCCACTTTGACTATGGCCTTGTCTAAATGAGATCAGAGTTGGTGAACTCAAGAGGCTTCCATAGCCTTGACAACTCATGACAAGAGCCTCGTGTGATTACTGACGCCAAAAATAAGAGCGTCATTTGTTAAATCAACAACAGGAGTCACTTTGCACTTATTCTTCACGTAGGCTCTCTGTCCTTAATGTGTTGTGCTATGTGAATTAACGATAAAACTAGTACTCAAACAGTACTTCATACTTTGTGTTTCTGTGTGGGTGCAAACTATTGAAATCATTACTTAGTATATACCAAGTTGATCTTCTGTATATAAAGATAATTGAAAATGTATCTTGATGAAGAATAGAATGGGAGAGGGTCTGGGAGATGGGATGGTTGTGGGTGGAAGGGAGGTTATGCGGGGAAAAGCTGCTATAATACAAAAGTTGTACTTTCAGAATTTATATTTATTAAATAAAAGTTTAAAAAAAGAAAATCTTATTCAGATAGGAATGGAGCCAAATGCCATAAACTATTATGTATTTTTGGTGACCTCCAGGCTTAGAATGTGAACTTACTATTTTTCTCTCTAAAGTAGAAAACTCCAAGACTCCTTCATGGTAACTATTGTAGACAGTAGTGTGCGAATAAGTTCCTTCCTTCTAGAGACTCACTAATTATTTATTTCATGCAAGTAAGTGACATATTATTTTATTTGGAACTATACTTGGGTATGTAATTGGCTAGAATTAAAAATAACACCTAGTAAAGGTATTTTGATCTGGTTCCTGGAAAATTTTTATGATACCCTGTTACTAGAGGTGGAGGAGATACATTTACTCCCATCTGTCCAATGTTATTTGGGGGCAAGCAATCAGAAGCACTGAGTCATGACGATTTTATCTTAGTCTTTTAAGATAAGTAAAATAACTATACTAAATTTACTGTCTGATTTTTCAATATGAAAATTTACTCTTTGAAATGTCATAATGATAAAAATTTTATGGGGTATTTAAGGTATCATCATGTAGTGAATGGATTATATACTAGGAATCAGATAATCTGAGTTAGAATTCAATAAAACTTTGACTTTGGTTTTAGCCTTATCATGTAACTACATATAGGATTTAGGACAAGATTTCCAATAAGTTTGATGTTTAGGAAGAGTGGGACATAGTATTCAAAACAGGACTGAATCTAATTCTTGACTCTGCAACTTACTAGCTCTACAGACCTTGTGTAGTTTCCTTTAACTCTATTGTGGGTTGAGCTGTGTCTACCAAAAGTCTGGTACGACCTTATTTAGTAATAGAATATATTACATTTAGAGACACACATGCTAAGGAATAAGGTCACATGATAATATAAACAGAGACTGGAGTAGGTAGTTACAGTCAGGAACACCAATGATTGCTGGTAACTACCAGGATATATAAGAGACCTTGAAGACACTTTGATTTCAGACTTTTAGTCTGCAGAACTGTGAGATAATGATTTCTATTGTTTTTTAGCCACACAATTTGTGACAGTAGTCCTATGAAACTAACAACATCTATTAGGCTTGCTACTTAAATGTTACTTAAATTTTACTCATTAATTATGAAAATTAAATGACATAATGCTTATGAAGTGTATGTAGTGGCCATAAATATTAGTTCTAATCATTGCTGGTTGGCATATTTGTAAATGGATTAGCATTTCTGATTCAGATTATTTCACCCCAATGCAGTATCAAATAAGAGACTAGATGGGAAAGTACACTTGGGGTGGTAATGCTCTCTAAGAGAGTTATAATTTTATATAATTTTCTATATCTACACTGGATATATAATTAGATTTCAATCCTAGAAGGAAATTGGAAGTCAATTCTATCAAAACCAAATAGAATTATTTTTGTTATTTTGCTATAAAATATTTAGAAAAATGTTCTCTATATTTATCAAAGAGCATGTAGATATCAAACCGTTTTATCTTCCCCTAACTCCAGAATCAGTAAAAAAACCATGAAGTAGACAAACTAAATTTCAAATACTCACAAAATAGCTGCCCAAGAAGGAAGTGGGACTTGAGGTTCTTTTTTATTCCAAACTCTTCTAATATAAATCACCAAGTAAATAAATCAATTTGATTGACATGCCAATAATAGAGAAATAGAGAGAGAGAAAGAGAGAAAGAGAGAAAGAGAGAGGGAGAGAGGGAGAGAGGGGGAGGGAGAGGGGGAGGGGGAGGGGAGGGGGAGAGAGGGAGAGAGGGGGAGGGGGAGGGGGAGGGAGAGGGAGAGGGACAGGGAGAGGGAGAGGGAGAGGGACAGGGAGAGGGAGAGGGACAGGGAGAGGGAGAGGGAGAGGGAGAGGAAGCTTCCATCTACTAGTTCACTCCCCAAATAGCTACAACAGCTGGAGCTGGGACTGGGCTAGGCTGAAACCAAGAGCTAGGACCACCATCCTGGTTTGCCACATGGGTGATAGGTGCCCAAGTGCTTGGGCAATCATCCTTTGCCTTTCCAGGCACATTAACAAGGAGCTGGATCTGAAGTACAGCAGTAGAGACTCAAACCAGCACTCTCATATGCAATGCTGGTGATGCAAGGCAGCAGCTTAATCCAGTGCACAACAGCCCCCAATTACTTAGTAAATTTCATCTTTAAATTGTAATTATATTTAAAGTCAGTTAAGATTACAAAAAGAAAATACATCTAGGGAAATGGCTTTTTTAAAAAGCACATTAATTTCTATATCAAAACATTATAACTAAATTTAATCAATTGTTTCAATAGAGAAATTATTTTTGGAAAAATTATTGACTGTACAAAATTTGAAAAGATCCTTATATTTTTGTGATGCATTTGTTTTACCAAAATTGCTTTTATAATTCTCTGTATGATGTTAAATATAACACTCTTTGAAATGCAGTTGATATCTGACTTCAATAAAGCTGTTTATTCAGACCACCACTTTTTCATTCAATATGAGCTCTGTGTTTTTCTAACTAGAGATGGATTATTGTATTGCTTTGTCATGAGTGAATCTTGAGTATAAATTCAATGACAAATATTCCTTAAAATACATTCAGAAAAAATGCCCTCAATTTCCAATATTATTCTATTACAAAGCTATTTCTTTTGTTTTACTGGGAGCCAAATCAAACAAAAATTTTCTAGTTATTGCTATGGAAAACTCCTCTATGTAATGTGATCAAACTGAGAAAGCTGTTTGAACAGGACATTAACAGTGAATAAGCGGGGCCGGCGCTGTGGCGCAGTAGGTTAATCCTTGGCCTGCTGGACCGGCATCCTATATGGGTGCCAGTTTGAGTCCTGGTTGCTTCACTTCTGATCCAGCTCTCTGCTATGGCCTGAAAAGGCAGTAGAAGATGGCCCAAGTTCTTGGGCCCCTGTACCCATGTGGGAGACCCAGAAGAAGCTCCTGGCTCCTGACTTTGGATTGGCACAGCTCTGTCCGTTGCGGCCAATTGGGGAGTGAGTCAGCAGATGGAAGACCTTTCTCTCTCTCTCTCTCTCTCTCTCTCTCTCCCTCTCACTGTAATTTTACCTCTCAAATAAATGAATAAAATCTTTAAAAAGTGAATAAGTTATCTAGGTTTCTATTGATAATAATGTCAGACTGCCCTTACCAGGAATCCCCTAGATGCTCCAAATATAAAAACCTCTTGTTATGGTTCCCCATTGTTTTCCTGAAAGTTTCCCTTTTTGTGCTTTAATTGTCCATCTGATCCTATTTTTTTCTTTATCCTCGTTAAAGGATTTAAAGTGGACTCATTCCAATTACAGGGCCTCGAAAGTGTCCTGTATTGTTATTTTTCGTCACTACCTCCCCGGGTTGGGAGTGGGTAATTTGCGTGCCTGCTGCCTTCCTTGGATGTGGTAGCCATTTCTCAGACTCCCTCTCTTGAATCAAACCCTGATTCTCCGTCACCCATGGTCACCATGGTAGCCATGGCGACTACCATCGTCTGATCCTATTTTTTAAGTTTTTGCGTTTTAGGATATGACCCTGCATATGAAAAGAAACCCAGAGCAGGGAGCTGAGTGTCCATTGATATGGGCATACACACAAGAAGAAGGATCTGACTAGAGGAACAAAAGCCACAGAAACACCAGAACATGGGTACACTGGATTTCTTTCAGAAGGGAGGGGTCTCTCAAACATGGAAATCTGGAATTAAAAGTCCATGTTATCATGTTGGCCTGATTACAAGCCTCTCGAATCAGGATTTGCTTTGCTGGACATTTCTGTATATCATCTTTCTCCCATCTAATCTAAAAACCTTTCTTCCATCCAAACCCCAGTCAGTGGGTAGATTTGGGACACAATTCTCTTGCTTCCTTACTTATGAGTAATAATAGTAGTAATAAAAGCTTTTTCTCCTCAAAAGATTGGCCTCACAAAGCAGGATTAGGCCCTATAACACTTTGTGAGATTGTACTCAGTTGATTTCTTATCCTTTATCTTCTTCTCACAGCAAAAATAAATTTAAAAAAAGGAAAGTGCTACATCTAAGAAAATATGAATAATAGTGCTAGGATAAAGTATGCACATGCAGCATATACTTTAAAATGATCCCTTTGGAGTTTTGCAAACTATTCCTCATTTAACTAACTAATGTGCAGTAACATGATAGTTTTATGCTTAAATTTCAAAAGATCAAATTAGATATTTAGTGAATACATTACATTAATCATTTTCTCCACCTTTACTTGAGACTGTAGTAAGAGTTTATATTTGATTTAGTAGAAGGTTTTCTCTAAATGTAGATGAAGAGGCTGAAAAAGTTTAGTACTCATCTAACAGCTGCTTAAAATTCATTTTTCACGTGGCTTCCAGGAAGTTCTATGAAATGGTCCCAAAGCCAGAATTTTTTCTTATTCTTTGTATTATAATATGTTTTCATTTATCTTTCATGCAAAGGGACAGCACAAAGAGAATGCATATTAGCCTCAAATAATAAAAGTCCATTCTGTCTAGCTAAAGAATTATTCCCATTAGTGCTTCAACATGTCATTTATACTTACATTTGGGCTTTCATATCAAGCATCTTATCATCAAAGGTAATTTCCTGGATGAATTGATGATTCTTCCATCCTTTGACAATGACTATACTTATGTCTAAACTACATATAGGTATAGACTCTGGGACTATTTTTTTTCTCCTTGAAAATTATAAATAATGAACACAAGAAAGAGTGATTATTTCTACATATAAATATGTCTTTGTGTCTCCAGGTTAGCATAATTTCTAGAAGCCTGAATAAAATTATCAGAATGCTTCCAAACACTGCAAAGGGCATAAGGAGATAATGCCATTGTTCCTCTATTAAATTTACTTCTAATCACCTAAGAAACTCTGGTTCAGGACTTTCAGCTATGTGTTTGCCCAACAGTCTCGAAAACAATGTAATTACCTAAGTGAAATTTTTTGCTAAGGCTCCTCCATGTTGTAGAGGACTTGGGGCTTGGAAAGCTTGTAGAGTGGATTTTAAAGTATAGTGCCTTTCCACAACTAGTATTTTAGTATGACTGAGAAGCAAAGCAGTTTTGCAAGTAATAAAATCATTTTCTCCACCTTTACTTGAGACTATCAAGTACAATTTTCACTTGACAGCTGTTAATAGAAGAAAGGTCTAATGTTTATTTCCCACCTTCCATAAACCCACATGCAGTCTTAAATTTTATCAAGTCTTACTGATTTAGCCTTTGTAATTGTAGGAGAACAGAGTAATACCTGTTCTTCAACCATTACTACCCCACAACAAAACACATATTAACAAGGGAAAATCGTAATATATCTATTTAATCCAAGATAAATGTGTCAGGGAGCTTTCTGAAATGGAGACACTAAGAATAAATAAAAACTGAGAGTTACTATGGATAGTAACGCACATGTATGATAGGAGGACAAACGGGTATGTTCTAATGGTATTATAATAAACTAGGGGAATTTAGCAAGGCCTGTTTGTTGATATTCTTCCTAGCCTGTGGGTATAGGTCAGGGTCCCTCTGAGACAAAGATCTTATGACTTATTTTCAGAGGAGGTAGGTCAGAAAATTCTTTTGACCATGCTTAAGGAAGAAGGTGGATGAAAGCAAGACAGTAACCTTCTTGCTTCTGCGGTTTCCTCAATTTCCTTCAGCTTTAAATACCAGTATGCCAAGGTGCTATACTTGGGGTATGCTATTCTGAGTCCGAAAATAATGCCTCTTGCATTCATCCCTCTTTCATTGCTATTTGTAAGTGTGACAGAACTGGAAGTTAATCTCAGATCAGCAACCTGGCTAGGAGCATGAATTTTGGCAAAACAAACAAACAAACCCTTAACGCTGCTAAATTGCATTCTCATTTAGGAAATGATATTTTTATGGAAATTCATAGGGATTCAGTGAAATAATAAATCAGTACAAGGATCTTCATTATGGCTCAGAGGATTAAGCTGCTGCTTGCGATGCCAGCATTCCATATAAAAGCCTGTTTGAGTCCTGGCTGCTCCACTTTTAATTCAGCTCCCTGTTATCGAGACCAGAAAAGCAGTGGGAGATGGCCTGAGTGCTAGCGCCCCTACCACCTATGCAGGAGACTGGACGGAGTTCCGGGCTCCTGGCTTCTGCCTGGCCCAGCCCAGGCCATTGTGGCCAACAGGGGACTGAATCAGTGGATAGAAGGTTTCTCTCTCTCTCTCCCTGCCTGCCCCCCATCTCTTGATTTGCAACTTTGTCTTTCAAATAAATCTTTAAAAATAAATCAGTGCGGCCGGCGCCGTGGCTCACTAGGCTAATCCTCTGCCTTGCGGCGCCGGCACACCGGGTTCTAGTCCCGGTCGGGGCGCTGGATTCTGTCCCGGTTGCCCCTCTTCCAGGCCAGCTCTCTGCTGTGGCCAGGGAGTGCAGTGGAGGATGGCCCAAGTGCTTGGGCCCTGCACCCCATGGGAGACCAGGATAAGTACCTGGCTCCTGCCATCGGATCAGCGCGGTGCGCCGGCCGCAGCGTGCCGGCCGCGGCGGCCATTGGAGGGTGAACCAACAGCATAAAGGAAGACCTTTCTCTCTGTCTCTCTCTCTCACTGTCCACTCTGCCTGTCAAAAAAAAAAAAATCAGTACAGTGTCTGATCCATAGTTAATCTTTTTTTATTTCTATTTTTTTTGACAGGCAGAGTGGACAGTGAGAGAGAGAGACAGAGAGAAAGGTCTTCCTTTTTCCGTTGGTTCACCCCGCAATGGCCGCTGCAGCCGCCGTGCTGTGGCCAGTGTACCATGCTGATCCGAAGCCAGGAGCCATGTGCTTCTCCCAGTCTCCCATGCTGGTGCAGGGCCCAAGGACTTGGCCCATCATCCACTGCACTCCCGGGCCACAGCATAGAGCTGGACTGGAAGAGGAGCAACCAGGACAGAATCTGGCGCCCCGACTGGGACTAGAACCCAGGGTGCCGGCGCCACAGGCGGAGGATTAACCTTTTGAGCCGTGGTTCCGACCCCATAGTTAATTTTAAATGCTAGCTTTTCTCTCTCTCCTTCATACCTCAATTCAAGAAAAAGCCTCTTGAGGCAAATGTTGTGGCACAATGGGTAAAGCCACACTCTGGAACACCCGCATCCCATATTAAAGTGCCTGGTTTGAGGCCAGCTGCTCCACTGATTCAGATGCACATTGGAGGTAGCAGATGATGGCTCAAGCATTTGAATTCCTGCCACTCATGTGCAACACCCCTTTGGAGTTCCTGGCTCTGGGCTGTGGCCTGGCCCAGCCCTGGCTTCTGTGGGCATTTAGAAAGTGATCCAGCCAATGGAAGATCTCTCTTTCTCCCTCTCTTCCTGTCTCTGTCACTGTGACTTTCAAATAAATAATCTTTGTTTCTAAAAAAAAAGACTTCTTTAGTTTTCCTGCCCTCAATCTTTTTTATCCTGTGATCTATCTGGTTACATCTTCCTTACCATATTGATCATGTCATTTTCCTGTGCAAAAATATTAAATGATCTAATTGTCTAAAGATATACATATATCTTATACTAGCAAACTCTTTAGCTTCATCATGATATACATTTCCAGTTATATTTCTAATTATTTTCAAACATAAATTCTTTTCTCTAGGCTGATACACAAATCAAAACATAATGCTATTGCAAATGCTCAGAGGTTTTTGTCTAGGTGATTTTCCTTCCACCTTGTCAGTTCAAATTTTCCAGTTATTCCAGGTCTAGATTCCAACTCAACTCCTTTAAAATTGATCATGAAGCAAAAGAAATACTGTGACTTAAAACCCTGATTTTGGTTTCTTCCCAAGTCTACAATTTGATGTAGATACATTAACATCAGACACTTTAATGTTGAATTAGTTTCCTTAAGATCCAAGAGCCCTGATAACTTAGTGAGCACTATATCTCATGAATAAACTCTGTTTTTATGTGCAGTTTTTAATATAAGAAAATTTGTGTTACATTAAAATCACCTATTTGGGGGGAGGTGTTTGGTACAGCTGCTAATATGCTTCTTGGGGTGCCTGCATCCCATATTGAAGTGCTCTGGGCCCAAGTTCCATCTCCATTTCTGATTTCAGCTTCTGTAAATGAACACCCTGGAAAGAAGCAGGTGATGGCTCAAGTAGTTGGGTCCCTCCACCCACATGGAAGACCTGGACTTGGTTCATTGTTCCTGGCTTTAACATGTCCCAGCCCTGTTTGTGGCAGACATTTGGGGAGTGCGCAGCAGATGAGAGATTTCTCTTTCTATCTCTCTCTCTCAAATAAATACAATTTAAAAAAAGAAAAAAATTCCATCTGAAATAAAAGCCTTTATTTTCAAAATGTAAAATTTGTTTTACAAAAACAAAAACTGAACTTTGATACCTTAAGACTCACGTCTTAGACCATCTCTACAAGCCTTTTTGTAATTCTGCAACATTTTCTTTATTTTTTTATTTTAAACATTCTACTTCAGGAGCAGTGTTTTCAACCAGTAATGATTTTTGATCCTGGTGACATCTAGCATTTTTCAAGATCTTTTGTCACAGTAAAGGAGGTACTACTAGCCTCTAGTAAGTAGAGTCCAATAATCCTGATAAACATCCTATATTCGCAGGCCCTTCCCCAAAACAAGCTGTATTGAACCACAGATGCCAATTTTGCTGAGTTTGAAAAACTAACATAAGAAAATATATTTAATAACTTATTTTATCAGAAGATAGGGGAGGAATATATTTATAAATAAAATCTCTTTTACTGGCATTGAACAAAGCTGTCTCAGCTTCTTCTTCTCAAAAATTGGAACAAAAATACCTCTTTTACCTTCTTTACTAAGTTGATATAAAATTAATAACATTAGCTAATAAATTTCAAAACACTTTGTGAATATGAAAGACAAAAATATATAAGGGACAATGATGGTGGTAGTGAAAGTACTGGTCTAGTTTATAAACATCAAATATATTTTTAAGGCCCTCTCCTGGGAACTGTGCCAGAGAAGATCAGAATTCAATTCAATTCTTTGGCTGAATCATAAAAGCAATTAAATAGAAGTTAATTTTAAGATTATTTTAATTTTAAATTAATTATACATATAGGCTTTATGTTCAGAATAGAGTATATGGTTTTTGAGAAGTAATATTTGAAATCTAATTGTTGAAAAATGTTTAAAAGATATATTCATTCTCTTGCCTGTCTTATTCTAGATACCTTAAACAAATATACTACAGTTAAAGTGGGAAATAGTAGAATGCCTATGTTGAATTCCTAATGATTGCATATGTAATTCAATGGGACATTAAGATGCACATGGAAACATACCCTATAAAATTTCCTAAGCTCTAAACTATTATATGCATTCTATTATATGTTTATTTGATATATACCCCTTAAGAAAAAGCAGAATTAATATAGATGGGTGGTCAATTTTTTACAAACAAGTTCCTTTAACTGTATCTCTGCGATGGCACTGGAACACTTATTTTGGATTAAGCTCTTTGGTATTTCAGCAGATTGTAATTATTCATGATTGAGTATAATGTGCCAAGTAAAATGAAATAAAATTAAGCAAAACTTAATATTGGCTCTGATTAGAGCCAATAAAAACACATGCTCACTTTTAATGTGTCTCAGTGAATACTAACATGAAAGCATAAATTCTATTCTAGAGGTTTTCTAAGAATGAAAGAGATAATGAAAGGGTTTTATGCGATTTTTCATTAGAAACACACAATTAAGTTTTGCAAAGCACTGAAATATAGTATGGAAAGCTGCATTTGGAAGCAGGGGAGCTGCTTCCAAAAACCTAGAGGCCCATATTAAATATTAACTAGCTATAGTCAATTCATACAGAATACAGCTTCTGAGACTCTCAATTAGAATTTTTTTGCAATTGTCTTTTCTTTATGCTGTAAAATTTGGAGGCCAAATATCATGTCATAGTTTGGATGGGAAAGTTCGTGCTAAACAGTACAACCTAGTACCATGGTTTTATCCTAAATGTTTTTTTTTTTTTAATTTGATGCCAAACTACTGCTTGGGGTATTATTTAAATACTCCAGTTTCCTTATCAGTAGTATTAGGGTAATAGTGATCTATATCATAAGGTTTCTGTGGCTATTTAAAGGTGTTACTGCATATATAGCACTTAGCATGGTACCAGGAGCATAGTAAGGATTATGTGAGCCCTAGAGCTACCATCATGATAGCTAATACTATTTCAATTTCTTGTAAGAATTAACATACTTTAAAAATTGAATGAAAAAAGTTAAATTGGGCTGCTTTCTTGGTTCTCGGTGCCTCTTTCTGCTAAGACCTGTGATGCCCAGGCTGCTGTGAGGGGGCAGGACAAGTCAGGGTTGAGTCAGCTGGGTGGAGGTCTTTCTGGCTGCTGTCCCATCTGAAAAAATGAATCAGGGACTGGAACCAAGTAAGAGCACAGTGCATATCTCCAACTTGCCTTTTTTCCTGACAAATAATGACTTATACTGGATATAAATATGACAGAGTTGTAAAGGTTACTATAATGAAAAATAAAGATAACAGGAAGAGTGAAGGGGTTGCATTCATATTGTTTTTGGAAAAAGACTGCAAAAAACTACACCAGTACAATAAGCAACCATTATTTGGTAGAGTGATAAAAGGAAGCATTTCGACCTACAATGGAAGAGAGGCTGAGTCCCCACAAAGACAATACTGCTGTGATAAATCCAAGCGTTAGACATCTGGGGAAAATGGACACTTAAGTTATGCCTGTCCTAAAAATATGCCTGGAGAACAGGCATATTTTCCAAAGAGGAAAGAAAAAATAAGTTCCTGAGCCAGAAAAAGGAACTGAAGAAGTAGAAAAAGTGAAGATGAAGGAGAAGACCCTGCTCTGGACAGCCTCAGCCAGGCTATAGCCTTTCAGTAACTAGCCCAAAATGAGGAACAAAAAAAATGGAAACTCAGTTCAGGAGGTCACTCAACATCAGATGACTCAAGATGCCTGAATATATAGAAAAACATACATATCAGTGATGGAGAAGAACTTAGTGATTAAAATTGCATTTGTTATATAAATATCCCAAGTCTTGGAAAACAAAATTCAACTGAGTTACTTTTAGAATTTTAGCATAAAAGTACCTAATAACAAATAGTATTTTACTAGAAAATAGTTAATAGAAAATTTAAAAATACATATATAGTATCATGATTCTATTTTGCCTTAGCACTGTACAGTTGCATCCCTGATCTGAAATCCAAAATAGTACAAAATCTGAAACATTTTAAATGTCAACATGATGTCTCAGTAGGATGTTCCACACAGTGGAACTCTGTTTCATAAAAACATTATTACATATACTGTGTAAAGTTACTTTGTGATTACACATATAAAGTTTATATAAAAAACAAATTAAATATTTAGACTCAAGTCCCACCCCTAATATTTCTCATTATGTATATACTACTACTCCATAATCCAAAAAACCTTGGAACTCAGAGTACTTCTGGTCTCGAGTATTTCAGATAAGATACACAACCTATACTAAAAATTAGAATTTGCTGGTATTAATCTTGAAAATAGCTAATTTTAATAAAAATAAGGAAACAATACTATTACACTAATACTGTTGTCTTCTCATGAGAAAAAGATATTAAAGTAATTTATTTGTGATGTTCAGTATAAAACTTTATCGTGTCTGCTTGGTTTACATGACTTTTGAAATTTAATCTCAAAGCACAAACATCATAAAATGTTAATAAACTGTTTCAAAGGAATTTTGTCTTAAAAAAGAAAACAAGAAGGGTAAAATGAAGCTTTCGCTATCCCATCATCTTCCCAGTGATGGGTTATTATTCTCAGTGATCACAAGGTCCTGATATATATTTAAATTATCTATGTAATTTGCTGTTCTATTAACTAGTCATGTACTAATAATGTATCTTGTGATTCTCTGAATACAAAAATATGAAAACTCAGTCTACTTAACATTAAGTATTATTATGAATGTTGCTTGTTTTGAAAACTCTTACACCCAACAATTACGCTATTCATAAACACCTATAGAATGTGTTTAGAAGAAATATTGAAAATACTACTTATTTTAGGCAGGGGTACACTCAATAGTCCTTTTTGGGATTTCCTTAAAGTAATACAATTTATGGAAAGCAATAACTAGCAGGATAGGAAGACAAAGGTAACAATGGATCTTCCTATGAATAAGCACTACACATTACTAAAATGTGGGCCCTGCAGAGTTTTTGTGGAGAATGTAAGATGGTCAGTTTTTTTTTAATGTATTCATTTATTTGAAAGGTGGAGTTGAGAGAAAGAGAGAGAGAGAGAGAGAGAGTCAGTCTTCCATCTACTGGTTCTTTCCCTAAATGGCTGCAACAGCTGGAGCTAGGCTAGGCCAAAGACAGAAGCCATGACCCTCATCCAGGTCTCCATCATAGGAATAGGAGCCCAAAGACTTGAGCCATCTTCTGCTGCTTTTCCAGGTGCATTAGCAGGGAGTTAGATCTGAAGTGAAGCAGCCAGGACTGGAAAAAGTGTCCATATGGGATAATGTTGTCAAAGGCAGCTGCGTAACCCACTGTTCCTCAGCGCTGGCTCCAGCAGGACAGTTTTTGTTGACTGCTTCATGTAGAACAGTTCTTAACATAATGTGCATATTCAGTTAATTATGAATACATACTTGATACAGAGAAACAGTACAGTCCTTCTATTTTCATGTTGGAAAAGATGCATCAAAATCACCAGAAGACATCACTAACCAAATGTAATATAATTATTGGAAATAGTTCTGTATGAAAATCTAGAATATGGACTTCTTTCTGGCAGCTGCAAGGATAGAGAAATCAAGGCTATTCACTAGTAAATACATTAACAGAAAAGTATTTCAAAAATAGTTTCAATTGGAAAACACTGAACCTCAAAGTTATTCTATTACTCTTTTACTCATCATTTAAAATGAACAGAGAAAATCTAATGAGGAACATTTTCAAATTGTACATATGGATATATGTATGCACAGACACAAAACTGTGTGTGTAGTGTGTGTATGTGTGTGTGCATATATATATATGTATATACATAATTTGAGGATAAAAATGGCTGTAGTTAAGGAAATATTCCTTTACAAATAAAGGTAAATATTCTGGGAGATTTACAAAGATCTCACTTAGGTATGTACACATTGGATAGTCTTTCCTGTGATTGTATCTTCATATGTAATGAACTCTTTTGAGTTCCTGGAAAAGATTCAGAAAGTGATTTTGTCACCTTTAAAATTATTCTCAACATTATTAAGGTACAAACATCTGCACGCATTTCAGGACTAGTTATATGTCCTAAGGAACTTCACCTTTCTGAATCAGAGGATTCTCTTCTATATTATAGATTTTTAAAGGTGGTATATACAAATTCTATCAGATATTAGATGTTGTTGGATTGACTGGGCACCTACATGAGTTGGATAATTTCATTCAATAATGCATTAAGTTTTACTTTCAGTAAATCTATTATCTAGCTAAAAGGCTTGAGTAATCAAAATCTATAAATAGTTGATGAGAACAAGGCTCTACCAACTTAATAAACTCTACTTAAAAGAGATAATTCTATTATTAAAAGCAAAGCAAGCATTGGCTTTTACTGAATCAAAGCATATGCAAAACCATTTTCAAATATTTCTTCCAATTGGGAAATTTGATTAAATTACTCGACTGGGGCTATTTAAATATTTAAACCCCAGAATCAGGTAAAAATTAAAATATTATGGGCATTCATTTTATAGTAATTGCAATTTAAAGGTGGTCTAAAATTAATGTAAAGGGGCTGATGTTGTAATGCAACAGGTTAAGCTGTCACTTGCTCTACCAGCATTGTATATTGGAGTGCCACTTCCAGTCCCAGCTGCTCCACTTCTGATCTAATTATCTACTGATGCAGCAGGGAAGGCAGTGGAAGACAGCCCAGGGCTACCTATGTGGGAGACTTGGATGGAGTTCCTGGCCCCTGGCTTTGCCTTGGCCCTGCTATTGCAGGCATTTAGGCAGTGAACCACAGGATAGAAGAGATCTCTCTCTTTCCCACTCTCTCTCTCTCTTCCTCTCTCTCTGTCACCTTCCCTCTCTCCCTCTCTGTCTCTCTCTTTCTATTTCCTCTTTCTGTGTTGCTCTTTATTTCAAATAACTAAATTGTTAAAAGGGAAATTGAGTGTAATATATCACATGAATTAACAACCCTTTTGGCTAACCTCTCCTAGGGGTAAGTATGAAATTAAATATAACACAATGGATGGACTTAGACTGCTATTTGGGGTAAAAAGCAATATTCATTTCAATGTAATATTTAGAGTTCAGGATCCAAAATAATATTGGAGATTAACTGGTTACACCTGGACCAACTGGGATTCATACCAACGATTCAGGGATGGTTCACCATATGCAAATCAACAAACTCAAGACATCACATTAATTCACTGCAATGGAAGCATTTGATAAAATAAAATATCCTTACATGTTAAAAAACCTTAAGCAAATTTGATATACAAGGAACATACCACATCATAATTGTGGCACGCTATGACAAACCCACAGCCAAAACCATATAGAAAGGGGGAAAGCTGGAAGGACTTCCACTAAGATCCAGAACCAGACAATAATTATCACTCTCATCATTATTATTCAGTTAGTTTCAGTTTTAGCCAGAGCCACTAGGCAAGAAAAAGAAATCAAAGGGAAACTAATGGAAAAAGAGAATGTCAAACTATCCCTATTTGTAGATGATATGATACTAAATGTAGGGGAATCAAAGACTCCGTTTAGTGATTATTAGAACTCGTCAGAGGGTTTGGCAAAACTGCAGGATATAAAATCAACACACAAAAATGAATATCATTTGCATACAGAAAAAATATTATGGCTGAGAAAGAACTTGTATGATCAGTCCTATTCACAATAGCCACAAAAAATTTAAATACCTGAAGATAAATTTAACCAAGAACATGAAAATATCTAATGAAAATTATAAAACATTAAGGAAAGAAACAGAAGAAGACACAAAAATGGAAAAATCTTCCATGTTCATGGATTAGAAGAATTAATATCAACAAAATGTTCATACTGCCCAAAGCAGTTTATAGATACTTCTTGGATCTAGAAAATAATGATCCTAAACTTCATATGGAAACACAAAAGTTCCTGAATAGAAAAAGCAATAAAATCAAAGTTGGCATCAGAATAGACATGTGGACCAACAGAACAGATTAGAAACCTTAGAAATTAAACCAACTATCTACAACCTATTAATATTTGAAAAACAAGATAAAATCACTTCCTGGAGAAAAGACAATATCTTCAACAAATGGTACTTGGAAAATTGGATATCTGCATGCAGAAGTATAAAATAACACTCCTACCTTACATCCTATAGAAAAATCAACTCACAATGGATCAAGGATCTACACCTAAGACCTGAAACCATCAAATTACTAGAGAAAAACATAGGAGAGATGCAGCAATACATTGGCATAGGAAAAGATTTCTTGGATAAGACCCCAGAATCACAGGCAATAAAAGCAAAAATAAATGGGATTACATCAAGTTAAGAAGCTTCTGCACAAAAAGGAAAGACTTAACAAAGTGAAGAGCAACTGACAGGATAGGACAAAATATTTGCAATTGTATATCTGATAAATGATTAATATCCAAAATACTGAAGGACCTCAAGAAGCTCAGTAATAACAAAACAAAATAATCCAGTTAGTAAATGGGCAAATGATATAAATAAGTATTTTTCAAATAATGAATTACAAATGGCCAACATATACAAAGAAAATCCTCAGGATCACTTAGCTATCAGGAAAATGCAAATCAAAACCACAGTGAGGTTTCACCTAGACCCAGTTAGAATGGCTATTATCTAAATATAAAAAAATAACAAATGCTGGTGAGGATTTGAAGAAAAAGCTACTGTTGGTGGGAATGTAAATTAGTACAATCCTTATGGAAGATAGTGTGGAGATTCCTCAGAATCTGAAAATAGATCTGTCATGTGACCCACCCATACCACTCCTTGGAATTTACCCAAAGGAAAAAAGTCACTCAGCATATGAAAGAATTATTTGTACCTTCATGTACAACTCACAATAGCTAAGGTATGGAATCCATATGTCCATCAATTGATGACTGAATAAAGAAATATACTATGAAATACAACTCGACCATAAAAAAGAGTGAAATTATGTCTTTTTCAACAAAATGGATGCCACTAGAGACTATTATGCTTAGTGAAAAAGGCCAGACCCAGAAAGACAAATATGTTTTTTCTGAATTGTGGTAACAATATATAGAATACAAAAAAGTAATGTATATGAGTGAAATTAACCTCTTGAGATTCGATTATCATTTACAGTTGTTTTCTATATTTTTGCAGAACAGTGGTCTTTATTCTTACTACTTGTATTCTTTAGTGCAGGATTAAGTTTGTGATTATAAATTAAGTTGTAATTTGTTGCTGCAAAAATTAAAAGGAAGGAGAAGTGAGGAAAGGTAGTAAGCATCATTATATGTGTATAATTGTATATACAAAAAATTTAAAAGAAATATATTCTTTCATATTAAATATTTACTTTATATGTAAAACTTATTAGAACGTAAACTGTAAGATAAAATGTGATACATATCCACATTTGAAAAGTAATCTTCCAGTTTTGATAATATACAAGACAAGTACATACAATAATTTGATGAATGGTTAATATCCTACAAGTTTGAGAGGCTAATAATATAAAACATTATTAACTTGCTCATTTTGTGCAGTTATTCAGGTTCCGAGACATTTCAATCAACCATGAAACATTAAAGACACTATAGTAATAATTTTGGGTGAAGATTCTCTTATTATTGGTCTTTAACCAAGGAAAATACAGTCACATCTTTATGTATAACATACAAAATCAGAATATTTATTTTAGAAAGCCTGAGCTATGCTGATAAATAATTGAAACAAATCAAATTCATTGTGAAGGAGAAGAGATTTGAACAAGGATTGAAGGAGAAGGAGAGCTTTGAACAAATGATTGTTACGTGTCATAGGCATAATTTTATCATTGTATATGATAAGGGAATTAGTATTCAAAAGAGTAAAATACTACAGTCTCTTCATTATATTCTCCAATTATATGGCACTTGAGTATCTAATTGTATTTTCTATATTAATATATTAAGAGCCTTCTACTACCTCCAAATTCACTGTGTTGGAATCAACTTTTTTTTTCAAACTAAATGAAGTATTGCCAGATCTGTGCTTTTAGCAAGTAGAATCAACCTTTGTATTTCAAAACAGCTAACCGATATAAACAGAAATAGGATGTTATTTACTTGCTTTATTTGTGGGATATTTTATAATCCCAACTACTACCACCAGAGGGCCAAAAGTGATCTAAAGACACTGATGGTGTCCCAGAGTAGGGGAACAGCAAACAAAAGGAACTTGGGCTTACTGCCATGTGTGCCCTGTGCTCTGTATTTCCCTTACCAAGTTCTGCCTTCCCACGTACACTACTTAGTGTAACCCTGAAGAAACACTTTAATTATTCACAGTACTTTGCCAGATGAGACCAGTGTCCAGGACAGTGGTTGCCAAAATATAAAATTTGGTGCAGATGCTTGACCCATAATGCTTCAAATTGTAGACATTTTAGCTGATGCCATAGCCATTATAAGGAGGCTATAAGGAAGAAAAGGGGCTATTGAACAGAAATGAGGAAGGCCCCAGGGGCTGGCATTGTGGCTTAGCAGGTAAAGCTGCCACCTGCAGTGCAGGCATCCTCTATGGATGCCAGTTTATGTTTCAGCTGCTCCACTTCCCATCCAACTTCCTGCTAATAGCCTGAAAAAAAAACAGTGTAAGATGGCCCAAGTGCTTGGGCTCTGTTACCCTTGTGGGAGACTGAGAAGAAGCTCCTAATTCCTGGCTTTGGCCTGGCCCAGTCTTGGCCATTGCAGCCATATGGGTTGATGGAAGCTGGGTCTCTCTCTCTCTCTTTGTCTTTCCCCCTTTCTGTAACTCTTTCATTCAAATAAATAAATCTTAAAAAAAAAGAATTGGGGAAGTTTCCAAGCAACAAAGGATGGTATAAATGCTGCAGAGTCAATTGGCATAAAGGCTAAATATAAAAATATTGGAACAAAATTTGTTCAATATGTTTTCAATAACACAATTAAATAGGCTGGTGGGTGGCGTGATTGATACTAAGGTACTGGCATGCTCTATTGCCAAAGAAAGATTCAAGAAGATTAGCCAAGGTGCTAATACAGGGAAATCGGAAAAGTTATTATGCCAGCTATTGAAGATGCAATTATTGAGCTTAAGAAGCAGCCTGGGAGTTGGTGCTGTGGTTTAGCGGGAAGAACCTCCACCTCCAGTGCCAGCAACCCATATGTGCACCAGTTCAAGTCCAGGCTGCTCCATTTCCGAACCAGCTCTCTGCTGTGGCCTGGGAAAGCAGTACAAGGTCCCAAGTCCTTGGGCCCCTGCACCCACGTTGGAGACCCAGAGGAAGCTCCTGGCTCCTGGCTTCGCATTGGTGCAGTTCGGGCTGTTTTGTCCAATTGGGGAGTGAACCAGCGGATAGAAGACCTCTCTTCCTCTCTGCCTCTCCTTCTCTGTGCAACTCTGACTTTCAAATAAATAAAGAAATCAAAAAAAAAAAAAGAAGCAGCTTAAACCTGTTGCAACAACTGAAGCAACTCCTCAGGTTGCTGTGATTTCTGCAGGCAGAGGCAGGAATTGGCATCATTTCTGTTGCAATGAAAAAGATTGGAAGAAAGAGTGTATTCACAGTAAAGGATGGCATAACACTGAAGGTGAATTAGAATTTATTGAAGGAATAAAATTTGATGGAAGATGCATTTCTCTATATGTTACTAATATAACAAAAGGTCAAAAATCTGAATTCCAGGATATCTATGGTCTGTTGAGAGAAAAGAGCATTTCTCATGTCCATCCCATTGTACCTACCCTTGAAATTGCCAATGCTCACTGAGCAACGTTGATCATAAGTCTTTAGGAGAAGCTCTGTGTACAGTCATTTTGAATAGGCTAAAACTTGGTCTTTGGATTGTAGTAGTTAAAGCTCCAGATTTGGGGAGATCCTGAAAGACTAGAAATTTGCCTTATGATCCAGAAATCCCACTACTGGTTATGCACCCAAAAGAAATAAACACATTGTATCAAATAGATATCTGCACCACCATATTTTTAGAAGCACTGTTCACATTAGCCAATATACAGAATCAACCAAGGTGTCTATCATCAGGTGAATAGATAAAGAAAATGTGATTATATATATATATATAATAAACACACAATGGAATATCATTCAACTACAAAAATATTAAATCATTTGCATCAAAATGGTTGCAACTGAAGGACATCATTTTGAGTGAAGTAAGCTGGACACAGAAAGACAAATATTTAATGTTCCCATATATGTGGGAGATAAAATTGTAAAAAATCAAAAACAAAAAAGAAATGCCTGTATGTATAAGTTTTCCTGCAAATATAGTGTTTTGTCAAACTCTGAAATATTTGTGACACAAATTGTAAAGAATGATATACCACTATAGTTTTAATGATCAAAATCCTTTTAAAATTTACTATACATGAGTAAAATAGGTATATTTTCATTTGATTATTGTTTATAGCCCTTGCCTATATCCCTGCTGAACTATGGTCTTTTTATTTTTTATCAGCTGAAGTCTTTATTAGTGGAACATAATGCCTTTGAGTACAATGTAAATTAAAAATGTTATCTTAAAATTTAAAAAAAAATTAAAAAGAAAGAACCAACTAAAAGATATGGCTTTTGCTAATAGTGGTACAGTGTTTGGAGAAGAAGGGTTGTCCTTAAATCTTGAAGAAGCTCGGCTTAAGGACTTAGAAAACAATTGGAGAAGTCACTGTGATCAAAGAAGATGCCATGCTTTGAAAGGAAAAGAATATAATGCTCAAACTGATAAACATATTGAAGGATTCATTGTTATTGAATCAATGAATGAATGAAAAACTTGTTCTCTTCTTTCTCTGGCACATACTATTTTGAGGCTGAATATTTTTCTTGGCAATCCTCTTTACTTCCACAAAAGCTCATCATGCTGATTTATCAAAAACTATTTGTATATTTATAAAAATGTGCATTTCAAATGTAGCTACATTTAATTCTTCACATTTTTCTGCAGGCACAATGATTATTTACCTTGAATAATTACACATTTTAAATTCAATTTTGGAAATGATCACTTATCTAATTTCATTTATTATTATTATTTCTATTTTTTGATACGAAGATAAGATTAACAATTTGTTGGAATTCTGTATAAATAAGAATGTATTATGAGATGAAGCTTTAGAATGTTCACAGGGATCCTCTTTAAAATAGCAACTAATAGTGTAATCTCTCATTTTTACTGGATACTTCCTGAAGTAAGTACCGTTTGGGTAAGTATCATTAACTTCATTATCTATCTAAGAAAGTTAAGAGCAGTTAAATAACTTATCTAGTGTTACATGGCTTAAAGTTTACGCCAACTCCTTCATTTTTACAAATGAGGATTTGAAACTGTGTGAAGGGCAGTGAGTTGACAAGGGTCAAACAGTTAGTAGTTAATAGAACTAAGATTACAAACGAAGTTTCATGAATCTTAGTGCAGATACTATATTTTCAGGGAAGAGTTAGGTGGACCTACATGGAGGGCATGGGCACCCACGGCTCGGGACCGCAGCTGCCGAGTCTACGCACCAGCACTGGAAAAGGAAACTAACCCACTGTTGGTGGGAATGGAAACTGGTAAAGCCACTATGGAAGTCAGTCTGGAGATTCCTCAGAAACCTGAATATAACCCTTCCACCTGATTTGGTGGGGAGAAATATCAGGAGGTTAAGACCTAGTGAACTTGCGGAGCTTATGAACTGTGACTGTGAAAAAAAACTGAGGGTGTGTGAGAGAACTCACAGAGTACCTGAGACGTGAGTACTCAGTGGGAGACGCCACAAACTCGGTAACCTTGGCAACCCAGTGGGAGATTACAGGGGAATTTGAGCTTACACTGAGGATTGCACAGATCCTTTGTGTGGTCCTTGGGACAGAGTAGACGAATATTATACGCACAAGGCCCAGCACTCAGACACTGACTGCCTTCAAGGAGAATAGCTCAGCTATGGGGAATTACTTCCCATCTGAATAAAGAGAGAGAGAGAGAGAGAGAGAGAGAGAGAGAGATTGATTTACCATGCCAAACCTGAGTGTGTCACCTTTGGCACACCCTTAACCCTGAAGAAATGAATAGAGCCCTCTGGACACACCCATCACAAGCCTCTAAAGATCCACCTAAAGCAGACAGTCCACTAAATCTAGAGTCATAATTTAACAAGAAAATCCACCACAGAGAGGAAAAAAAAGAAGAAACAAAAGAATTTCCTCACAATGCCAAGCAACAAACACAGAAACCAAGGAAACATTATGACGTCCCCACACGAATATGACACTCCAATTCAAGATTATGAAGATGATGAGATAGAAGAAATGCAAGATACGGATCTCAAAAAAATTATGATAAGACATTTAGAAGTTCTCGAAAACAAATTCTTGAACTACAGAAATCCTTACTGGACAGGATAGAAAATCTCTCTCGTGAAAATGAAATATTAAGGAGGAATCTAACTGAAATGAAGAAACTAACAGAACGTGAAACTGTCACAGTGAAGAGAAATCATAATGAAATGAAGAATTCAATAGATCAAATGACAAACACATTAGAGAGCCTTAAAAACAGAATGAGTGAAGCAGAAGAGAGAATATTGGACTTAGAAGACAGAGAACAGGAAAGTATACAGTCAAACCAAAGAAAAGAAAAGGAACTTAGAAATCTAAAAAATATTGTCGGGAATCTACAGGATACTATTAAAAAAACCAACATTTGGGTTCTAGGAGTTCCTGAAGGCATGGAGAGGGAGAAAGGATTAGAGCCTAGGGTGATTACTGATGCCATAAACAAGAGTTCAATTGTTAAGTCAACAATAGGAATCACTGTGCACTTACTCCCCATGTAGGATCTCTGTCCTTAATATGTTGTACAATGTGAATTAATGCTATAACTAGTACTCAAACAGTACTTTACACTTTGTGTTTCTGTGTGAGTGCAAACTGTTGAAATCTTTACTTAATATATGCTAAACTGATCTTCTGTATATAAAGATAATTGAAAATGTATCTTGATGTGAATGGAATTGGAAAGGGAGCAGGAGATGGGAGGGTTGTGGGAGGGAAGTTATGGGGGGGGGAAAGCCACTGTAATCCAAAAGCTGTACTTTGGAAATTTATATTTATTAAATAAAAGTTAAAGAAAAAATAAGTTATCAGAACATGAATAATAAAAATCCTAGGGAGTTTACTTAAGGTGAAATTACCTATGAAAAGGCAGTATTTTATAACATTGCTGTGCATCAGAATAACTGAGAGTTTGTTAAAAATTGCACAATTGTAAGCCACGTTCACCACACATTCTGATTCAGAAGGTATCTGGCATAGTTCAGGAATCTACATTTTTTAAAAGTTGCCTGATATGATTTTGATTTATATTGTTAAAAGTCCACATCTTGAAAAACACTGATGAAAGGGAGTGAAGGGAAAAAAATCCTAAGAGAAACTATAGAATACCAACATTTATGGCATAAAGAAATCTGATTTTGAGGCCAGAAAATTGGGAAAAGAATCCAGAGTCTATAGTATCACAAAAGCCACTGTAAGAAAAAGTTTCAAAGAAGCAGTAATCAACTGCATTACAGATCTGTCAAACAAGATGAAGGCTTTCAGTAGAACAGTTACTGCAGAAGTTTGATTTCTGTAGCCTGAACATTGGATGTGAGGTGTGGGATTCATAACATTGACTGTGCTTGTAGAAATCTTAACTTAGAAGTAAAAAAGAAAGATTATAAAATAGTTAAAGGACGATGCAGAAGCAAAGACTATTTTGGGGATAGGAGACAATTCACCCTATCTATAGTTAAGTGAAATTATCCACTGAAAGATAATGTCAAGAGGAAAGCAAACGTGAAAAGAAATACACACTGGAAGACATGAGGGGGTGAAAAGATCACACTTTTAAAGGAGGATAAATGGCCTCCTCTGTATCTGGAGAGGAGGAATTAAGATTACCTGTAAGATAAGAATTATTTTTTTAATTTTGTAGCTGAATAGATTCCCAATTTTCCCTTTATTTGAGGTTACAATTAAATACATACACGTTTAAAATTATTTTACCTTTCAGGTCAAATTAACATTTTATTTTACAAAAATATATTAATCTCTAATAAAGCTTTCTGTCTTAAAATCTACTTCATTTGTTTTGCCAGCTTTCTTTTAGTAATTATTTGCACGGTATCATTTTACACAAACACTGTATATTTTTATATTTTAGGTGAGTCTCTTGTAAGTAGCTTCTAGTTGCCTTTGCAACAAGCAATGTGACTTTTTTTTTTTTTTAGATTGGAACATTTGGTCTGTTTAGCGCTATTATTAATATGCTTGGGTTTAAATCTATCATTTTACTACTTGATTTCCACTTTTCCTGCTTTGTGTTTTCCTTTTTCTTGTTTCTCCACTATTGAATGATAGTTTTACAGTACTTTATTATTCTTTCAGTGGTTATCACAAGCATTTATGGCTTATCAAAATACTTTCTTCACGTCTTGGATGATGCAAGGGCCTTAGAACATTTTAACTTCATTTACCTTCTTCTCTCCTTATTTGCCATCATGGTAATGAGTTTAAGTTCTATATAATTTTAATCCCATGTGATTAGTACCTCTATTATTATTTTACATAGTCAATAACCATTTAGATTTACATACGTATTTACCATTGTTGTTGCTCTTCTTTCTGCATCCTCAAGCTTCAGTCTGGAATCATTTTTCTTCTTCTGAACAACAGCCTTTAGTTGGGTGTGCTGGTCACAGATTTTCACCTTTGTTTTGTCCAAAAAGTCTTAATTTCACTTTCACTTTTGAAGGACATTTTTATAGGAAAAAGAATTCCAAGTTGGCCATTATTTTTCTTCTTTCAGATCACTTTGTGAAAATAGCATTTCATTGTCTTCTGGCTTGCACTGCCTTACTGTCTGGGTTTCCTTTTCCCAGCTCTTGGCCTCATATTTTTCACTCAGTGTTAGTTCTCCAATGTCTTTAAAGATTTTTCTAGAAGTAGTCAATCTTTTCTGGTAGTTTTCAGTTGGAAATTAACACAGAACACCGAATCCAACATTATTTGAGGTACTCTCAAGAAGTTAAAAATGATTGGCCCAATAGCTTTGCTGACGAATATGGTAAGGTTATATATTCAGATTAAGAGGGGTCTGGAGCTTTATAGGGGGATGTTTTTCGTAGAGGTGAAATTTTGCCTTAGCTTCTGAGAAAAGACAGTTGATCATAGGTGATTAAATGGAAAAATAAGTAATACTGACAACCTAACTCAATTTGATAAAATGCCCTGACAAATGGATAGAGAGGGGTAAAATGTATCTGGGCCTCAGTTTCTTAACTTTTAAAATAGATATGATAAAAATGTTGTGCTATCACAGAATTATTTTAAGGACAAAACTAAATGAAGGTATGCATTTCAAAAGAAATGATGGATGTGAAAGTAAAATATGAGATGGTGCCTGCACTGGTTTCTTACACTCAATGCAGATTTTTAAAATCTGAATTAAGACATGAACTGATCTTCTCATATTAAGAGCAAAATGTATGGAGTTGTGTCTTCCAGGGTAAACAATAAAGGATCATGGACATTCTTTAAATTTCCATTCATGGAATCTGAATTCACTGCCCCATTCCCATAGCATTGCATAAAATATTCATGAAAGAAAGACTGTGGGTATTCAAGTAACTGATTATATTGCACTTGGAGCCAACGGGGGAGAGCATGGAGGGAAAGAAGAGAGATGGAGTGGCAAAAAGAATGAAAGCAAAAGAAAAGGTCAGGTACTCTGAGTTCCAAATCAATACTTGTTTAAATCTGAGCTATTGTGAAGCATCTTCCTAATGAGGATCATTTAACACAGCTCTCCATCCCAGAGGGAGGTGTGTAGCAGTCATTGACTGAAGGGTTACTTTAGAAATGTTCATCTAGAATGCTGGGAGCCTAGCGTGTCTAACTGTAGGCTTCTGGTTCATTTCCTGGGTCTTGTCACTTGAATAGAAACAAAATGTCAGCTAAGTGGTTCTATGCTTCTCCTTTTGAGCAGAGATGAAGCACTGAAGTTTGACAATTTTGTAACATAGTTCATAATTTCCATTGTCTCCCGGGGATAGAACTGAAATCTGGCTTCTAAAGGTAGAAGGACAGAGCCACGTTTTGGAGCTAAATGATAGATTTCTACAATGTACTGCATTTTGAGGGACAGACAACACTCCTTTCACATGATGCATCTTTACAATGAAAATAACTTATAGCCATGCACAATGTCAACATACAAACACACATTCTGTAGTTCTTTTCTAGCATTTCTTATATTTCTACTACTGATTTATTTGAAAACAGAGAAGTTCATATTTAAGCCTATCTGATTTTTAAATCTTCGAAACTACTGGAAGTGGCTTAAGAAGTTTAGGTTCCTACAATGCACATGATTGAGTTCCTAGCTCCTGGATCTAGCCCCAGCCCAGCCCTGGGCAATGTGAGCATTTGGGGAGTAAACCAATGGATAGGAGCTCTTTCTGTCTGTATAGCATTCTGCTTATTGAATAAATAAATTTAAAATACTAGATAAGTTTATATCGACTTAGATAGATACAATCACTTCTTAATTTCTCCATTTTTCATGTGCTACAGTTGATTTTTCCTACCATTTAATCATTTCTGGGTAACTTCCCTCTACTTTTAGTCCATTTTCTTAATAAGGCATATTGATTTCTACCCACACCTATTGATTGGCAATCTACATACTAAATTCCAAAGGTAGAATTAAATTTTGTGTCTGAATTTTGTTTGGAATGCTGATGCTGATAACCAAGAATTGGCATAGATGTCACATTTTCCTGGAACATGATAGATCCTATAGTTATAGTATCATTGCCTACTCAGAGCATTGCAATACTATGAACACTGTATTTTAACTAATTGTCAAAAACTAGAAGAAACTCTGCTAAAGAAAACCATAGCACACAATACAAACCTCAATTGTACAACAAAATAGGCTATGAAAATGAAAACAGATGAAGTGTTCACAAGCTTTGATCAAATCAACAGTCAGAATTATCCACACATGAAGTGCACAAAAAGCACACAGAGTCAGCCATCGGCATCTGAGATGAAAGATGAGTGTGACAGGATGTTGATGATGCCAACGTGCCAGTACATTTCCCTGGACATGAAATAATAGTCCCAGGTAAGAAACTTATTAGTTGTTGTAAATGTGATTGAGATTAGGCCACATTTGTGGGTAGGTGTCTTTAGCCATCTAAATTAAAGCATTTCCTAAGCTTTTCACCCCAACCAAAGAGGCTGCAACTTTGTGGTCAGTGTTGAATAAGATAGAGCAAGAGTAACCCAGGTAGTTAATATAAAGGGAAGCATACTGGCGTGGTACATTCCTTGCTGACACAAAAGCCATATTTATACAGTATTTACAGTTTGAACTCCAATGTTGTTTTCTTCTTTCGCGTACCTTGTGTCCATGGTGTTAGAAGAACTGTTAAAAATAAGGAGTGGAGCCAGAGAGAAGTACACACAAGAACAAGCATGCCTAAATTTACCATGTAGCTAACAAAGCTTAAGTTTTAGGGACCCTCTCTTTTTTTTTTTTTTTAAGAGAAGGGTTTATTGGTGGGGAAACCCAACAGACCAGAGGGAAGGGTGAGGAAGGAAAAGAGGGAGAAGGAGAGTGTAAGAGAGAGATTGAGAGAGAGAGTGAGAGAGATATCAAGAGACAAAAAGAGAGAGAGCGAGAGAGTGAGAGAGCCACGTGTTCAGGAACAGGTCCTCTTTAAACTTTGCCGGGAGTGGGCAAGGAAGTAGGAGCAATGAATCTCATTAGGGTGGGGGTGGAGCTGACACCTGTGATTGGGCCATTGGGGGTCACCTGGCTTCCAGCAATGGCAGCAGAGGGCCCCTCTCTTGTATCAGCTCCTGCCAATGCTGTGAGAGTAGTTGATGTTTACAGTATTTAGCAGCTTTATAAATTTATAATCCATTGTAATTTTTTTAATTCTAGGTGTTCAATTTGTATGCTATTTTGTATTCACAATTTTGCATTTTTTAAAAAGAAGGACCCCAAACTACATAAAGATCAAGCTCTTGAAAACCTGAATTTTCCTCTGATAATGTATGATTCAGAAAAAAATCTGATTTGCTGTCCTTGGAATTCCTACCATCCTCCCTCCTTGCCCCCAGTACAGCAAAACCTATAGCTACAGAACAAACATTTTGATAAAAACCAATAAACTCAATCCATTTGCATATTAGGAATTAATTAACCACAGGGCAGAATACGTGCGTTAATTAATGGTTTCTCTAAGAGGCCACTATGGAAAGAAACAAGACAGCAGACATGTTAAACTATTTTAGATCTATAGAGCTGTAAGTGACCTCAGTTGTTATTCACTGAACTTCCACATTTTATATATGAGAAAACTGAAGATAAGGAGGAAATGTTGTCGAAGTCCACATTTAAGTAATTAGTGAAAAAGCAGGGATTTCAAGAAAACTAGTTCATACACTAACTCTTTTCTTTTTTTCCAATTTGTTTGCATTTATGACATTCATTTCCTAACATGTTTTAGATTTGTAAATTTTGTTGATATGGTTAAAATTCAGACTCTGATTAAAACCCACATTATTATTCAATATTTTAAATTATTACTTTGTGTACTTCACTGTCAGCAAATAATGTCATTTTTTGCTCACAATTTACAGTTTAATAACAGCAGGATCTGATTGAACAATAAAAGAGCAGTTATGATTTAAAAAGTCTATTAATTTTCAGATCATTAACTGATTATTTCAACCCAAACAATTCTATAATAAGAAATTTTACCCCTTCTCTTTCACTAAATCGTTACATCAAAATTAGGTTTCCAAGCAACTGTAATAATTTTGTTATGCAAATACAGAAAACAATAAAGTAAGATTTAGTATTAGATGAATATTATTCTGAAAATACTAGCATGACATTTGAAAGGTTACTTCAAGCTATAGCTTGAAAAACATTCACATCAAAACATTCTCTTGGAGAAAATATGAAGGTTATTTGCCCTCCATTTAGGCAGTTCTAAGTCATAATGACATTACTCCAAAAAACTAGTAGAAACTAACGTAAATAAAAAAGACAGATGTAATCATATTATGAATGGGCTACTGCTTAATTAACAATACTGCCCTTAAAAATTTCAGCTCTCTTCACTGGGAATTAATCTTTTTTACTTCTTAATCTCTGTCTTTAAAATACCTTAACTCAATGTATTATGAAAATCTTCATAATCAACTTGATATTTATAAATATAAGTAATATAATAATACATATAAATTACCACCAAGACCACACTGGTTAAATGAACAAGAGTTATGAACAAGTAATCCAGCCAGAAGGAAATAAAAATAGCTAATAAATATAATAAAAAAAGACATCATTAAGTGTAAGAAAATCATATATGATTAAGATTATTTTTCACGTAGTCAATTCTATTTCTTTAAGTAGTAAAAGTATCATTAATTGATTTTACATGAATGATGCTGACAGAACTATTTATTGAAACAATCCTTTAGGAAAATAATTTTTCATTATATTTTAGGAGACTTTGCCTAAGCAACTGATCCTGAAAAATAATGCTTTATGTATGAAGATGCACAAATATGCACATCAAAGAAGTATTGATAATATTAGCACAACAGAAATTTAAAATAACTGGAATGCCAACCACAAGGAAAATATCAAGTAAATTACACTGTGACAACACAATTAAACTATATATGTCACACATATAATAAAGCATGAAAAGCAGAAAGACTGCGCAAAATACACATTGTTATAGTTAAGCAATTAAAAGCTCATCCACATCTTTTGCATTTTATATAATGAGCAGTTAATATTTTCATATTATATAAATTAATTTTAATAACAAAGAATTTCAGAAAACGCTGGAAACATATTAGCATACAAAAAAACTCCTAATTAAAATAAATTGAAGTTTCATTATAAAATGATGCTAGCAGAAGCAGGGAAAAGAGATAAAACCTAATATTGGAAAGGATATAGAGTTTAGAGAATTGTTCTGTTATATAATTTTAAAATACAAATAATTTTAAAACAATTGTATACCCTTTTCACCATAATCCAACTTTTATGAATATATTCAAGGAAATTATTCAAATACTTAAAAATGCATTATACATAACAGCTAATTATATCAGTTTTAATTTTATCACCTGAAAATTTATAGCATTCTGAAAATATAATAATAATTTCATGATTAAATAAATTATGGTCCATAAATTCAATGGTATAGGATACATTCATTAAAAATTAATATGGCTACATGAGAAAGATGTGATTATACCACCTTACCCACTATGCACATTGAAAAACATTGGAATAAAAGATAAAAAAATGCATAAATTGTCACTGTATCAGGATTTGAGAGATATTTATAAATTTTTATAAATGCTTCACATTAGTGATAAATTTTTTGTTAAAATTGCTTACCACTTGCACCCTAGGCGGCTTCTCTTCAGTGGTAACAAATTCTTGAACTTCTGTTTCTGATCCTGTAACATCAGGTGGCAAAGCAATTATGTAGTGACAGATTTTGGTCATACTCTTGCACTGGAAAAGAGGAAAACAAAGAAAAAGATGCATGAAATTCATATTAAGGTCATTAATTCTGTGCTAATATGTAACTATCATCATTTTCATTTTTCACAAAATGAATATATATGGAAAGATACACAATGCAAAAACAGGATGAAAATAAACAAATATTTCACCAACAAAAAAAGGTTTCCAGAATGAGCCAAATGTATAGTATCAAAGAATAAAATGGCTTAATTTGATAAGTCCTCTTTATTGTGATATAGGTAACATTCAGATGAGTAAGAAGAAGTGAAAATAAATAATTTTAAATGCTCACTTATTTTGTAATTTTTTGGTGGAAATTTTTAAAAAACCAGAAGAACCTAAGAAGAAAATATTCATCACCCAGAATCCCACCCGCAGAGAAACATGGTGGGTATTAAATGTACTTGTCATGACAACTACAGATATCTATCGATTGTAGCTTTATTAATAAAATGTACTTTTGGTAGGGGTTTTGTACATTCCAGTTATATATGCTTTCAGGGACCATAATGTCATATCCTTTAAATACAGCAAACTTCCTAAAGGATTTGAAATGTGCAAATTTGAATATTTTGATATAATACAGCACATAGAATTTAACTTTAAAATATCAGTAATGGATAGGAACGGAACTCAAAACTTTCAGTAAAAAGAGTGAGTTAATGAATAATGCCCAGAAAGCCACCTGCCAATCTATCAGTAAATATTAGAGTAGAAACTGTAGCTTATACCTAATTCTTAGAATCCTCATCACTTAGTCAAATTCCCCACATATAGTAAAGCTACATCAATATTTATAATTGTTGAGTATGATGATGTAAACGTGATTCTCAAGGTTTTTTGAGGAATATGTAGAAAGATTAAATCTAGGGGTCATGAGAAACACAGTGATTTAAATGTTTGAAGAGCCAAGAAGTTTGCACTGTTAATTACTTCAACAAAAACTGTAGCTAATAATCCATATTTATGATGGTACCAAATGTATATCTTATCCCTGGAAAATATTTCAATTTGATATGTACATTTGAAATGCAAATATGGCAAAGTCTGTACATACATGCATACATTGATTACTTAAAAACAGAATTAAAGATATTTAGCTTAGATATCATCTTAAATAACATCTAGTCCAATCTTTTCATTTTGAGATGGGGAAACAGAGACTGTTACAATGTAAGATTTAAGGCAAGGATCGTATCTTTATGGTCTTTTGTATCTCCATTGTTTATATCCAGTGCCTGCAACACTAATTCTATGTTTACTGAGTGAATGAAATTCATACCCAACAGGAATTTTGTGCTCTAAATAGTTTCTAAATAGTTAATCAGTTCATAGAGCTCATTCTTATTTGCATATTGTTCTTTTGGATTTAAATGTCCTTATCTTCACCTCTGCCTAGCTAAGTTTCTTCCAGCTTTAGGGTCCAATTGAATTCCAACTTTATTTGTAAAATCTCATAGATGATTTGACTTTCTCTGCACACTTGAGTATCTTCCTACTGAAATATATTCTACAATTTAAATACTTAACTTGGACTATAGAAGCAAGGGGAAAATGTTGGAGGTAAGTGAATAGAAGGGAATAAATTAGAGCTTTCATGATGGTATTGGAGTAGTAAAGAATTAGTTCAATAGCCTCCTTCCCTTATTCACAGTTTTGCTTTCTGTGGTTTCAATTACCCATTAGAAACTGTGGTCCAATGATATTAAGTGGAAAATTCTAGAAATAAGTAATTTATAAGATTGAAATTCATGCTGTTTGAGTAGCAAGATGAAACTTCATGTCATTCTGTTCCATATGGCCAAGAGGTGAATCATACCTTTATCCAGTGTAACCATACTATATATGTTATCCATTCGTTAGTCACATAGTAGTGCAAATGTACTGAAGACATCTTGCTTTTACTTTTCACTTGCTGCTGGACAAAAGCTAAATTTTGAGCTTGTAACTAATTAGTGTCTGTTTAATCAATAGATAAATAATGCTTGCATTTGAATTCTAGAAATTGGCCTTGGGAAAACCAGCCGAAGATACAAAGTAATCAGACCCTACCCAGTCAGTATGTAAATTGTATTTGTAATAAATTTAAAAGTGTGTTATATAAAAAAGTATAAGAGAACTGTTTATTGGAATAATTATTATTCAGTAGGCCTAGGATAGGGTCCAAGAATCTATATGTATGTTTAACAAGTGCTTCAAGAAATAGATACGGGCAAGCAAAAGTGAAAAACTCCACATAAGGTCACATAAGTGGAGATATGAAAACTTAATAGTAGAAAGTTATAGTAATTAAGACAGTATAGTATTGGCACATGGGTAGATAAGTTAACCAAGGAAATACAAGAGAATTCAGCTTTTATATCTATCTATCTAATCTAATCTATCTAGATATAGGTAGATGGATGGATAGATAGACAGATAGATAGATAGATATCGAATTAGATTTGGTTTAGTAAAAGGATTGGCAAATAGAAACTTCAATAAATGGTCCTCCAGGAACTGGTTTTTTTTTTAGAGAAAAATAAAATTAGTTATCTTTTCTACCTCATGCAATTTTTAAGCTAGATTAATAGTATAAATAGAAAATTCAATTCTTTTTAATTTTTAGAAGAAAATACTAGAGAGGCTGGCATTGTGGCATAGTGAATTAGCCACCACCTGAGATGCCAGCCGGCATCTCATATGGACGCCAATTTGAGTCCCTGTTACTCCACCTCAGATCCAATTCCCTGTTGATACACCTGGGAAAGCAGTGGAGGATGACCCAAATGCCTGGGCCCCTGCACCTATATGGGAGACCTGGATAAAGCTCCAAGCTCTTGGATTTGGTCTGGTCCAGCCTGGGCTACTATAGTCATTTGGGGAGTGGTTGGAGATCTCTCTTTCTCTCTCTTTGTCTTTCCTTCTCTCTTCCCTTATTCCTAGTTGTCAAAGCAATTCTGAGAAAAAAAAGTTGGAGGTATCACCTTTCCTGATTAAGGTTATATTATAATTCTATAGTAATCAAAACACTGTGGTAGTATCATATAAACAGATACTGTATAACAGAGACTGGTATAACAAAATAGAGTACAGAAGTTAATCCAAACATACATGGTCAATTAGTTTTTGACAAAAATACCAAAAAGACACAATGAGGAAAGGATAGTTTATTCTAAATGGTGCTTTGATACTGGATTTCTACATGCAAAAAAAATGATATTGGATTCTTATTTTACACCACACACATCAATTCAAAATGGAATAAAAACCTAAATGAAAGACCTGAAACCATAAACTAGCAGAAAGCATAGGGGAAAAGTTCCTTAACATTGGCTGTGACAATGATTTCTTAGACATTACATCAAAAGTTATGGTTATAAAATCAAAAATAGATAAGTGGGATTACATCAAACTAAAATACATAAAACTAAAATACATAAAACTAAAATATTTATGCACTGAAAAGTAAATAATCCATATAATGAAAATACAGCTTACAGAGACACAAAAATATCTGCAAATCGTATATCTAATGAGGATTAATATCCAGGATGTAAAATGAATACATACAACTGAATAGAAAAAAAAACTTGTAATCTGATTAAACAATGGGCAAAACACTTGAATACCTATTACTCCAAAAATGATTTAAAAATTGCCAAGAGGCACATGGAAAAGTGCACAGCATCATTAAGCATCAGAAAATACAAATCAAAACTAATAAATACCACCTCATACTTGTTAAGAGATCTGTTATCAAAATGACAAGAGATAACAAATGTTGACAAGGATTTGGAGCAAAGAGAACCCTTGTGCACCATGGTTGGAACACAGATTGGTGTAGCCCATATGGAAAATAGTATGGAGGTTCTAAAAGAAATTAAGAATAGAACTATGCTATGACACAGAAATCCCACTTCTGATATATACCCAAAGGGAATGAAATCACCACCATATAACAATATGTGCATTTCCACGTTCATCACAGCAGTGTTCATAGAAGTAAATTTATAAGAAAAAAAAGGTGTCTTGCGGCCGGTGCTGTGGCTTAGCAGATAAAGCCACCACCTGCAGTGCGGGCATCCCATATGGGTGCCAGTTCGAGTCCCAGCTGCTCCACTTCCTATACAGCTCTGTGCTGAGGCATGAGAAAGCAATGAGAAGATAGTCCAAGTCCAAGTCCTTGGGCCCCCGCACCCCAAGGTTCCTGGCTTCAGAGCAGCGCAGCTCCGGCCATTGCAGCCACCTGGGGAATGAACCAGCAGATGGAAGACCTCTCTCTCTCTCTGCCTCTGCCTCTCTGTAACTCAACCTTTGAAATAAATAAATCTTTTAAAAAAAACAGGTGTTCACCAATGGACAAATGAATACAGAAAATTATAAAAATTATAAAAATAAAAAATTATAAAAATGAATACAAAAAATTATAAAACTTAACAAAAAGTTAGTGAAAAATGTTCATTGTGAAAAAAACTATACATGGATTTCAAAAAGATTGCCACCAAAACAAAATATTTTAATTCTATTTTCCATGAACTTTCTGAAGTGTCAGCTCACAAAATGGAATATTATTCTGCCTTTAAAAAGGAGAGGTGCAGGCATTGTGATGTGGAGGGTTAAGGCACAGAGGATGCAATGTAGGCATCCCCATATGGGTCCCTGTGAAGGTCCCAGCTGCTCCACTTTTGATTCAGCTTTCTGCTAATGCACCTGGGAAGGCAGCAGAAGATGGCCCAAGTTTGCACCCTTTTGAGAGACCTGGAAGAAACTCCTGGCTCCTGGCTTGGGCCTGGCCCAGCCCTGACCATTGTGACAATTTAGGTAATGAAACAGTGGATGGACAATCTCTCTCTCTCTCCCTCTTCCTTTCTCTCTCTGTGTGTGTCTCCCCCATCTCTCTGTAACTCCATAACTCTGCCTTTCAAATAACTAAATAAATCTAAAAAAAAATAAATAAATAAAAGGAGGAGATTCTGCCATCTGCTCCAACATGAACTGACTGAGGAGACATAATGCTAAATGAAATAAACTAGAAAAAGTATTGAATAATATCACTTACATGTGGAATAAAAAAAAAAGAGTAAAGTATACAGGGACAAAAAATAAAAGGATAATTACCAGGGTTGGGGTCAGGGTGGGGAAATGAGGAAATGTAGGTCAAAGGATAAAAAAAATTAGCAAATATATAGGATGAACAAGTCGACAGAGCTAATGTACAACACGACAATCACAGTTAATACTGTATTGTATTTAAGATTTTTGATAAACAAGTAGACTGTAGTTGCTCTTGCCACAAGGGAGGCAAAATGGGCAATAAAGTGAGATTCATATGGGATAACTAGTTTAGGACCATGGAGCTGAACGTCACAAGCACAAGCCTCCAGCCCTTGACCCATGTAATTCTATACTCCTACTTGTCAATCAAACTATCCCTTCCCAGGACATATCTCCTTCACCTGGGTTCCAGGCTTACAATTGGGAAGGGTCTATTTTTCTCTCTGCTGATGGGGATTGGAAGAGGTACTACCTTCTCTCTACTTCCTTCTCACCCCTTTTCTCCTCTGGCCCTTTCCTAACCACTGTGCTTTCAGTTTCTCAACTTTTGAATAAAATTTGTCTTATATATGCCAGCATTAAGAATTCCTCTGCTTATGCATGGCTGAGACCTAGAATAAAAATTAGACCCCACTTTCCTCACTTTAAGATGATATATATGTTAATTTGTTCACTATAGTAACCATTTTGCTACATAGGTATCTTAAACCATCAATCTGTATACCATAGATATATACAATAAAATTTATTATTTAGGGGCCAGCGCTGTGGTGCAGCAGGTTGACGCCCTGGCCTGAGGTGCCGGCATTCCATATGGGTGCCGGTTCTGGTTTCAGATGCTCCTCTTCCGATCCAACTCTCTGCTGTGGCCTGGGAAAGCAGTACAAGATGTCCCAAGTCCTTGGGCCCCTGCACTCGCGTGGGAGACCTGGAGGAAGCTCCTGGCTCCTGGCTTCGGATTGGTGCAGCTCCAGCGGTTGTGGCCATCTGGGGAGTGAACCATTGGATGGAAGACTTCTCTCTCTCTCTCTCTCTCTCTCTCTCTCTGCCTCTCCTCTCTCTGTGTAACTCTGACTTTCAAATAAATAAATAAATCTTAAAAAATTATTATTTAAAAACTTGCTTTTAAAATATAAAGTAAAAATTAATGAAGGTAGAGTCCATATGTTAAAACCTTTAAGAAACAATTTTCAAAGTAATGGTATACTATGATTTTATATTCATTTAAAAAAAACACATAAATAACATCCTATGTTTATATTTTTCTATTTTTAAATTATATCTAGTAAAAATGCCCAAAAGTTAAATAAATATCAGTCAATTGATAATAGTAACTTCTAGGTGTAGGATTTTGCCAGGGGAACAGGGAGGGGAAGGTTTTCATTTTTCATAGAGCTATGTTTGAATTTTTGTCTACAAAAGACATGTATTACTTTTATTAATCAAACTAAAGTAAAAGTTATAAAAACTTTTTGAAGGAAAGATGAAAATGTGAAGTATGTAGGTAATTCCTTTCTTGCTACTAAATTATATTACCACTTAGAAATCTCATTTAAAAGTCATTATTTAGGTTAAGCATGCTCTTATCTGAACATACACATCCCTCTCACACATCAAACATAAATTCATAGAAACACAAAATGCAATCTAAAGCAGTTTGGCATGTAAGTGATTCATGTTATGGGAGTACCAAATGATCAATGAAAATCAAAGGCCAATTTCCATAACAACTTCTGCGTGGCTGTTAAAAATCCATTCTTATCCAATGTAATATATTAGCATAGCCATGACTTTAATTTAATATTCTATAACACACAATGAACTTATCAAAAATCCTCACATAAGAAGCATAACTCAAAACACTTGCTTCATAGAAGGTACAGAAATGCATTCTAGCTTCTTAAAAAATAGTTCACACATTTTCTCCACTAAACTATCAAGTATTTTATAGTACATATTGATGTAACAAGGACGTTAGCCTCAGCCATTTTAGCTCTTTACCTAAAAACAGATAAAATTCTCTTTACCCCTCTCTCTCTCCCTTCTTTCAACAGACCAGTTCAGTCCTAAGCCCTGTATTCTTTCCGAGCCCAACCTTTGTATTCTTTTCCATGTTTGAAAGCCTTCGAAAAGCCTGTATGAACTAGCTCAGCTCTCCCCACTGTCCTTCCCTCCAAACCCTTAGCGCATTCTAAGGCATATAAGACCCAGCCTGATGGAAGGCTGTGCTCTCTGCCACGTGTTCTGTCTGCGTGCATGCCGGCAGTTGGCACCTCTGTGAATATATTTTTCTTCTTGAATAAATTTGTTTTGGCTGTGAGTCTATGTCCTGTCTCCTCTCTGTTCTGCTCCCTTTTTCCTTACATATATTTTATATGTGAACATGCAGAACCAAAATTCTTTATTTTACAAACACAACCAGCAAACAGATACTTAAGAAAAGTACTTTGAAAGCTTAACTGCTTTGCAAAATGCACAATGTAATTCTAAACAAAATCAAACCACAGTTGAAAAAAAAAGTTGTGCCCTTTTAACTGAAAATAAGGTAGTTTACATAGTAAATCCTTTACAAAACAGTCATCCTAATCTTTTTTCTTGCTCTTTAACAATTTTACTATCTCAAATATTTGTCATATGTTTCAAATAAGCATCTGTGATTTAGGATTGTTAGCATATTTCAGTACACAATTACTAAATATCATTAAATGTAATTTTTTTTGGTAAAGTGTGATCCCTATTCATACATTGCATGCATTTGTTTAAGGTTCAGGTTTTTACAAAAATTTGCCTGAAAAAACATGGTTTGCTATAAATGTTTACTTTTATTCTTGGAAAGCTATTTTGAAATGCATTTTATAAAAGGAATATGTAGTTTACAGCATATAATATTAGAAGATCAGAATAACCTAAAGAAAATTGTTTTTCTTAGACATATCATTACAAACACCAAGATGCCTTTTCCTTCTAGAATTAATAATTAGTAGGAAAGGCAGGGGTTACAAAGAATGGAAGTACATAAATTTTTTTAAATAGTCGGGGTAAACCTTTTTGAAAAGAATGGATTTTGACAAAAACACACTTTTTAAATATCTAATAAAATTGAGACAAAGAGGAAGATAGGTCTATATCACAGTAATTGTTCACATCATTCATTTATTTTGTCTAATCAAATGAATGATCATATAAATGAAAACCTCAAATTAAAACTGAAGAAAATACATATAATACCATTATTTTCCCCCTAATTTTACTCCCATCAAATATGCAAATAGACTTGAACCAAAAAAAATGTAGGAATCTAGGATTATTAGAATATTTCCATTATTGAACTACATTGTCTTTTTTATCTTTCCAGGTTGTATTTTCCTTTTATTTCTTCAGAAAAAGTGAATTCTATAGCTTTCTCAAATAGATTTTTCATTGAAAAGCCAAATGACTGTTTATTTGTATATTAATTGGGAAATAAAAATGATGTTGAAATTGATATCTTTGACCATTTAAAATTATGCATTATTGTTTTCTTTAACTTTTTCCTATTGAACTCATGGTTCAGTTTCCAAACCCATGGACAATGATTTTTACTCAGTCACTTAAAACAAATGAGTACCAAGTTAATGCTTATTATATAGTAAATACAGAAGTTAGGAATATTCAGGATTTTCTTCATAGGTTATTAAGTAAGGTTCACTACCATGTATAAATTAATAGATGATTAATTAAGTTAGCACATAAATTAGTGAAGAAAAGTTGAACCATAGGTGACCTAATTGTGAGAGTGTGTAATATGTTCATATTATTAATACATTTCTGAAACAGTTCCAGCATAAATTGATTAAATGTGATACCTACTTGGGTAGGCAGCATATTGAGACAAATACCAAGAAATCCATGTGTTTTTTTTTTTTCCTGTACTGTTTACATGGTGCTGGTTGATTACTGACAATAAGAACTATCATATACTTGAAAAAAAATTTAACAAATGGCTAAAAGAATGTCAAAGAGATGATACCTACAAAGATAACATTCTATGTTCACTCTTTACCTAAATTTTGAACAAGCAACAGTTTTACTACAGTATCCCTGAGTTTATTGGCATAAGCTCTGCTATGGTGGGTAAAAAGAAAGAGCATAGTAGAAGTTCCACCTATCCTCTTAATGTAGTGAAGATACTATCAAACTAACATATGAAGGTTCCTTATACAAGCTATGAAGTCTGCAAGTATTAGACCATCCTCATCTTCAACTTCCATCTACACTGAGCATTTCTCCACTTCTATTTCTGCCAACATGGAAAAGTAAAGAAATATTAGGTCATGTAAAAGAAAAAGACAAACTATATACAAAATTCTTTTCACAAGTAAGGGCACTGGAACTAAAAATACATCCTACTAAACAAAATGCATTCACAGTCCATTACAAGCTCAGAGACATTATCATGACAATTTAAAAATCGCTGTTTTAAGATATAAAATGTAAAACTCCTCCACAAAATACTAACAAAATTTAGCAACATAGAAAGATATTATAAACATGACCAAATGTGATTTACTTCAGTAAAAAAAAAAAAAAAAAAAAAAAAAACTTTCACAAGCTGCTAACAAAATACATTCAGTAACAAACAAAGATTAAAACCACGACCAGTATGACTTAACAGTGAAAAATCTATGTAAAATGCCAAATGAATAAAGAGCAAAGACCACATTATCACCTCAATAAATAAAGAAAAAGTATTTGAAAAAATCTAGTGCACTGACACTTTAAAAAAAAAAAAACTCAACAAACTAGAACTACAAGTAACTCCCTAAGCATTTTATAGAGCATCTATGGAAAATCTACAGCTAACATGACAGTAAATAGTGAAATACTGGGGCCAGTATTGTGGTGTAGTGTCTTAAACTGTTACCTGCAATGCCAGCATCTTATATGGGTGCTGGCTGGAGCCCTGGCTGCTCTACTTGCAATCCAGCTCCCTGCAAATGCACCTGGGAAATCAGTGGAGGACAAGCCTAAGAGCTTTGGCCCCTGCATCCATATGTAACACCCCAATGAAACTGCTGGCTCTTGTTTTGGCCCAGTCCAGGCCCAGGTGTTGCTGCCATTCGAGGAGTGAACCAGCCAGTTAAAGATCTCTCTCTGTTTCTCCCTCTCTTTTTTAATTCTGCCTTTCAAATAAATAAAATAATCTTAAAAATTTTAAAATAGACTGAATGCTTTCCCAATAATGATGGAAAAAAGGGTAAGGATGCTCTTGTCACTTCCATTCAATATTGTGTATTGGAGGTTCTAGCCAGAGCAACATGTGTATTGGAGGTAAGAATAATAAATAAGATGCATTCAGAAAAGAAAGGAAGAACTGAAACTATCTCTGGAAAATGGTATGTTCAAGGCCAGTGCTGTGGCATAGTGGGTCAGCTGCCGCCTGTGATACTGGCATCCCATATGGGCACTAGTTTGCATCTTGGCTGGTCCACTTTTTATCCAGCTCCCTGCAAATGGCCTAGGAAAAGCAGAATATGGTCCAAGTGTTTTAGCCCCTGCTACCTACATGGGAGACCTGGAAGAAGCTCCTGGATCCTGGCTTTGGCTTGGCCCAGCTCTAGCTGTTGTGGCTATCTGGGAAGTGAACCAGCGGATGGAACCTCAATCTCTCTCTCTCTCTCTCTCTCTCTCTCTCTCTCTGTGTGTGTGTGTGTGTGTGTGCGTGTGTGTGTGTCTCCCTGTCTCTATAATGCTGACTTTCATATAAATAATTTAAAAATTTTAAAAACGAAAATGATATGTTCATATATATTGAAAATCCTAAGTACTCCACAAAAGAAATATTAGAGCTAAGAAATAAATTCAGCTATGCTGCAGGACACAGATCAATACATAAAACAATTCTATACATTAGCAATACACAATCTAAAAGCAAAATTAAGAAAACAATTCACCTTAAACTACCAAGTTCTTTCTGATATCTCATAGGTTAAAAAAAGTTCAATATGAACACAGAATGATTATTAAAATCTGAGAGATGGGGGAATAGAGGCAATTTGAAGAATGGATATCACATCAGAGTCAGATCAAAAGAGTAAATTCCTAGTGGTGCACAGCATAGTGGGGGAGACGATAGGTCACAATAATGTATATCGTATGAACAAATAGAAGGAGAAGTTCCAAGCAGCCAATCATAAAGTAATGTCAAAGAAGTGGATATGTTGATTACCCTCTTTTGATCAGTATACATTATATATATTTGTTGAAATATCACATTCTATCCCATAAATATGTAGTTATTGTTAATAAAAATAACAATCAAGATAAAAATGGAAAAAGTATTTGTTGCAAATTTCCATGAAGTTGCACCTTCTTCACCACACATAATGTAAAAATCTGTGTTCCAATCTTTTATTCTCATAAAATTGTCATGAATTCAACTACCATCATAAGTATCTACAGAAGTATAAATATCTGTAACTCTCTAGAAATCAAATATGTTATTTTCACCTTCTGATTATTTCTTAAATCTCTGCCCTCTGTACCATTTTTACTCTTTTCCATTTGTTTTCTCTCTCTCATTTTCTTCTGTCTTTATATATAAATTCTCTCAAACCTAGGGTCCTTCAATTTAGATTGAAAAATATCATACTAACTTGGGTAAGAGGTAAGACAAATGCCAAAGTAACAATCAGACTAATCTTTAAAAGAATAACTGAATCTAAAGAGTATGACTGTATAGAAAGTATACCATAATGGTTAAAGGCAAAGACTCTGATATCTGTTTCTGTTCTATCAATAAGAAGCAATATGAACTTAAAGTAATCTTTCTGTGCCTCATGAACACCATCTATAAAAAGGCAATAATTATAAGCAGCTATCTCCTAGAATTTTTGGAAATGTCGAATGAGATAAGTAAAGGCAGTAATTAGACAAGTGTCTGGCAGGTGCCAAGTGCTATATAAATTTTAGCTGTTATTATCTTTAAGTAAAGCACCATCAATACACTTTTGAGAACTAACATGACATTTTCTATTGCTCTGGTCTTCACTGGAATATGACCTTTACTTGGAGTTACTTAATCTCAAATAAAGGATACACATGTATTATCACATTTTGTTCTTGACCACTTCTTGTCCCGAATTGCAAAAAGTCTTAGGGAGATTATAATCCAACTGAATTTTTAATCTAGTTCACAGTACAGGAGATAGCATTTTCAATCAGAAAGAGTATTTATTATCTCCTAAGAGCAAGAATTTGGAAAAGGAAATAAATACAGATTAAAAACAATCAAAGCAGTCAAGAAAAGCAAACTGTTTTCCGCAAATGGTACTGAAACAGCCCAATATTTATATGAAAAATACAATGAACTATGAAAGCATAAAATATTTTGAGATGGATCATGAATATGAACACCAAAATTATAAAATCAATGAAAACATACAACTATCACATCTCATTGTAGGCAAAATCTTATCAGCCATTACATAGGAATTAGCAATTACAAATGACATTACACTTAACATTTTGGAGTTCATCAACATTAAATTAGGTCATATATGATGACAGAGATTGGATAAAGTGTTATATAAATATTTTAAATACCAAGTACTACTGGCAAAATGCACTATCATATATATACTCATTTATTAGCTTTTATAAATTATGATGCATGCAAGCAACTTCTTTGGAAGTTACATGTTACTCCAGAAGTAGCACAGGTGGTATTCTTTGATGATGAATAAAGATCAATGGATTCATCCCATATCTACAGAGTCACTTTTTTTACCTGACAACAAATCACCTGAGAAAAACAGAGCAAAGAGAGAAAAGGACTTTCTGATTGTGGTACAAATCTCATTTAATGGTTTCTTCCATCTTGGGATCAAACTGGAAACTATACATTTAACTAGATCCAAAAAGTGTCTTTCAGGCAACACCAGCCTCATGCATTTCCCTCTACTCCCTTCAACTGCAACTCATTCAAAAGTTAGAAAGATCTTTGCCTAAATGATGCAAATATGTTAATGGAAAATAAGGACCTAATGTATCACTTACCACTGTGCAATGAGTTAACACAACAGTATCTTTCTAAAGACTTAATTCAGATGAGGAATTCTAAAGTTGAAATTTCATTCTCTGACTTCAAGATTTAACATAAATCAGTAATCAAAAAAGTACAGTAGTGGCATAAAGATTGGCTAATATGAATGAATCATAATTTGTTGTAAAGAAACATATTTACACTTATGCAGTCCTTTGATTTTTGACAACAGTATCAGATAATGCATTCAAGAAATGAAACACTTCTCCATACGTGGCGCTGAAACAACTCAATATTCATGTGGAAAATAAAATGAACTGTGACCTCCATATCAAGTCATCCAGAAAAAAATACATTGCGATGTATCATGAATCTAAATGCAAAAGCTAAAATTTTACAGTACTGGCATCTAGAAGAAATATAAATTCTTCACAACCAAGGATAGGCAAAATAGGATACGAATTAATAATCATAAAAATAGGAAATTGGCCAAGATGGCGGAATAGTGAGGGCGCGCACCGATAGTCCAGGAAAATATAGTTTAATAAAAGTGGAATTACTGTAGCCTCAGGAAAAGGCTCAGGAAAAAATTGCAGAGAAAACTCTTCCAGATCTAGTGGATGTGACACGGAAGACCTATGGGGAGAGCAAGGTCACCCACTGCGTGGAAGCCGAGCTGCTGCGGGAGCCGAGCAGCTGCAGAAGCCCAGCCATGCGAGCCGCAGAGTGTGCGCACCAGCGCGGGAAGGGGAGGTGAGACAAAAAACCTCAGTAACCCGAGACATTGGCGGGGAAAGGCAGAAAGAGCCCACAGGGAACTAGGCCTGAAGCCCCACTGGGGAAAGTTCACCAGGCTGACTGGAGGAGAGAAAAAACGAACAAATAAGGGGAACTGGCACGGACATTAACCTCTCTCTCCACTCACCTTACAAAGCCGAGCAAGACAAAGAGCAGGCGCCATTTTACGTATGTAGAGAGGCGCCTGCCATTAGCCAAGCAAAAAAACCTGACTCTGGTGGGGAGAAATAACAGGAGGTTAAGACCTAGTTAGTGAAAGTGTGGAGCTAGGGATTTTCGGCAAGATGACAGAATAGGAAGGGAGCACACTGATAGTCCAGGGAGAGACAGTTTAATAAAAGTGGAGATACTGCAGGTTCAAGGAAGAATGGGGGAAGAAACAGCAGAGGAAACTCTTCCGGAACTAGTGATTCACAGTGGACCTGTGTGGAGAGCGTGGGAGCCCACAGTTCAGGACACCAGCAGCAGACTCAACACACCAGCCCTGGAACACAAGCTGTGCGGAATTACTTCCCTTTTGAATAAAAGAAAGAAAGAAAGAAAGAAAGAAAGAAAGAAAGAAAGAAAGAAAGAAAGAGAGAGATTTATCACACCTAACCTGGGAGTGTCACCTTTGGCACACCCTTAACCCTGAGGAACCAAACAGAGCTCCCTGGCCACACCCATCTCAAGCCTCTAAGGCTCCATCAAAAAACAGACAGTCCACTTAATCTAGAGTCATAGTATAACAAGAAAAAACATCACAGTGAAGAAACCAAAGAATATCTCCAATATGCCAAACAACAAATGCAAAAACCAAGGTAATAAGAACAAGGAAGACACTATGACACCCCCAAATGAAAAAGACACCCAAATTCAAGATTACGAAGATGATGAGATAGAAGAAATGCAAGAAGCAGATCTCAAAAAATTGATAAGAACATTAAGAAGTTCTCAAAAACAAATTCTTGAACCACAGAAATCCTTACTGGACAAGATAGGAAATCTTTCTTGCAAAAATGAAATATTAAGGAGGAATCAAAATGAAATGAAACAACTAGTAGAACATGAAACTGTGATAGTGACGAGAAATCATAATGAAATGAAGAATTCAATAGATCAAATGACAAACACATTAGAGAGCCTTAAAAACAGAATGGGTGAAGCAGAAGAGAGAATATCGACTTAGAAGACAGAGAATAGGAAAGGATACAGTCAAACCAAAGAAAAGAAAATTAGAAATCTAAAAAATATTGTGGGGAATCTACAGGATACTATTAAAAAATCCAACACAATAGTACTGGGGGACTTCAATATTCCACTCTCAGAAATAGATCAACAGGACAGAAGATCAACAAGGAGACAGTAGATTTAAATGACACTATAGCCCAAATGGATCTAACAGATATCTACAGAACTTTTCATCCTACATATAAAGCATTTACATTCTTCTCAGCAGTACATGGAACGTTCTCAAGGATTGACCACATACTAGGCCATAAAGCAAGTCTCAGCAAATTCAAAAGAATTAGAATCATACCATGCAGCTTCTCAGACCATAAACGAAAGAAGTTGGAAATTAGCAACTCAGGAATCCCTAGAGCATAGGCAAACACATGGAGATTGAACAACATGCTCCTGAATGAACAATGGGTCATAGAAGAAATTAAAAGAGAAATCAAAAATTTTCTGGAAGTAAATGAGGATAACAGCCCAACATACCAAAACTTATGGGACACAGCAAAAGCAGTGTTAAGAGGAAAGTTTATATCAATAGGTTGCCTGCATCAAGAAATTGGAAAGGCACCAAATAGATGAGCTTTCAATGCATCTCAAGGATCTAGAAAATCTGCAGCAAACCAGACCCCAATCTAGTAGGAGAAGAGAAATAATTAAAATCAGAGAAGAAATCAACAGGATTGAATCCAAAAAACCAAACAAACAAACAACATTACAAAAAATCAGCCAAACAAGAAGCTGGTTTTTTGAAAAAAATAAACAAAATTGACACCCCATTGGCCCAACTAACTAAAAAAAGAAAAAACCCAAATCAATAAAATCAGAGATGAAAAAGGAAATGTAACAACAGACACCACAGAAATAAAAAGAATCATCAGAAATTACTACAAGGACTTGTATGCCAGCAAACAGGGAAACCTATCAGAAATGGATAGATTCCTGGACACATGCAACCTACCTAAATTGAACCAGGAAGACATAGAAAACCTAAATAGACCCATAACTGAGACAGAAATTGAAGCAGTAATAAAGGCCCTCCCAACAAAGAAAAGCCCAGGACTACATGGATTCACTGCTGAATTCTACCAGACATTTAAAGAAGAATTAACTGCAATTCTTCTCAAACTATTCAAAACAATCGAAAAAGAGGGAGTCCTCCCAAATTCTTTCTATGAAACCAGCATCACCTTAATTCCTATGCTGGAAAAAGACGCAGCATTGAAAGAGAATTACAGACCAATATCCCTGATGAACATAGATGCAAAAATCCTCAATAAAATTCTCGCCAATAGAATGCAACAACACATCAGAAAGATCATCCACCCAGACCAAGTGGGATTTATCCCTGGCATGCAGGGATGGTTCAATGTGGGCAAAACAATCAACGTATTACACCACATTAACAGACTGCAGAAGAAAAACCATATGATTATGTCAATAGATGCAGAGAAAGCATTTGATAAAATACAACACCCTTTCATGATGAAAAATCTAAGCAAACTGAGTATGGAAGGAACATTCCTCAATACAATCAAAGCAATTTATGAAAAACCCACAGCCAACATCCTATTGAATGGGGAAAAGTTGGAAGCATTTCCACTGAGATCTGGTACCAGACAGGGATGCCCACTCTCATCACTGCTATTCAATATAGTTCTCGAAGTTTTAGCCAGAGCTATTTAGGCAAGAAAAAGAAATTAAAGGGATACGAATTGGGAAGGAAGAAGTCAAACTATCCCTCTTTGCAGATCATATGTTTCTTTATTTAGGGGATCCAAAGAACTCTACTAAGAGACTATTGGAACTCATAGAAGAGTTTGGCAAAGTAGCAGGATATAAAATCAATGCACAAAAACCAACAGCCTTTGTATACACAGGCAATGCCACGGATGAGAAAGAACTTCTAAGATCAATCCCATTCACAATAGCTACAAAAACAATCAAATACCTTGGAATAAACTTAACCAAAGATATCATAGATCTCTACGACGAGAAATAAAAAATCTTAAAGAAAGAAATAGAAGAGGATACCAAAAAATGGAAAAATCTTCCATCCTTATGGATTGGAAGAATGAATATCATCAAAATGTCCATTCTCCCAAAAGCAATTTACAGACTAAATGCAATACCAATCAAAATACCGAAGACATTCTTCTCAGATCTGGTAAAAATGATGCTGAAATTCATATGGAGACACAGGAGCCCTCAAATAGCTAAAGCAATCTTGTACAACAAAAACAAAGCCGGAGGCATCACAATGCCAGATTTCAGGACATACTACAGGGCAGTTGTAATCAAAACAGCATGGTACTGGTACAGAAACAGATGGATAGACCAATGGAACAGAATAGAAACACCAGAAATCAATCCAAACATCTACAGCCAACTTATATTTGATCAAGGATCCAAAACCAATCCCTGGAGTAAGGACAGTCTATTCAATAAATGGTGCTGGGAAAATTGGATTTCCACATGCAGAAACATGAAGCAAGACCCCTACCTTTCACCTTACACAAAAATTCACTCAACATGGATTAAAGACTTAAATCTATGACCCGACACCATCAAATTATTAGAGAGCATTGGAGAAACTCTGCAACATATAGGTACCGGCAAAGACTTCTTGGAAAAAGACACCAGAAGCACAGGCAGTCAAAGCCAAAATTAACATTTGGGATTGCATCAAATTGAGAAGTTTCTGTACTTCAAAAGAAACAGGAAAGTGAAGAGGCAACCAACAGAATGGGAAAAAATATTCGCAAACTATGCAACAGATAAAGGGTTGATAACCAGAATCTACAAAAAATCAAGAAACTCCACAACATCAAAACAAACAACCCACTTAAGAGATGGGCCAAGGACCTCAATAGACATTTTTCAAAAGAGGAAATCCAAAGGGCCAACAGACACATGAAAAAATGTTCAGAATCACTAGCAATCAGGCAAATGCAAATCAAAACCACAATGAGGTTTCACCTCACCCCGGTCAGAATGGCTCACATTCAGAAATCTACCAACAACAGATGCTGGAGAGGATGTAGGGAAAAAGGGATACTAACCCCCTGTTGGTGGGAATGTAAATTGGTTAAGCCACTATGGAAGTCAGTCTGGAGATTCCTCAGAAACCTGAATATAACCCTACCTTTCAACCCAGCCATAACACTCCTTGGAATTACCCAAAGGAAATGAAATTGTCAAACAAACAAGAAGTCTGCACATTAATGTTTATTGTAGCTCAATTCACAATAGCTAAGACCTGGAACCAACCCAAATGCCCATCAACAGTAGACTGGATAAAGAAATTATGGGACATGTACTCTATCGAATACTATACAGCAGTCAAAAAGAACAAAATCCGGTAATTTGCAACAAGATGGAGGAATCTGGAAAACATTACGCTGAGTGAATTAAGCCAGTCGCAAAGGGACAAATATCATATGTTCTCCCTGATCGGCGACAACTAACTGAGCACCAAAGGGGAAACCTGTTGAAGTGAAATTGACACTATGAAAAACAGTGACTTGATCAGCTCTTGTCCTGACTGTTGATGTACAATGTAATAGTTTATCCATTTTACTGTTTTCTCTTTGTTTTGCTCTAGTACTATTAGTTGAACTCTGTGATTAACACACAATTATTCTTAGGTGTTTAAACTTTAACTGGAAAATGATCCCTGTTAAATATAAGAGTGGGAATAAGAGAGGGAGGAGATGTACAATTTGGGACATGCTCAATCGGACTTGCCCCAAATGGTGGAGTTAGAATCATGCCAGGGAATTCCAATTCAATCCCATCAAGGTGGCATGTACCAATGCCATCTCACTAGTCCAAGTGATCAATTTCAGTTCACAATTGATCACACTGATAGGTCTAAGAGTCAAAGGGATCACACAAACAAGTCTAGTGTCTGCTAATACTAGCTGATAGAATCAAAAAACGGAGAGAACGATCCATCATGGGAAGCGGGATACACAGTAGACTCATAGAATGGCAGATTCCTAAATAGCACTCTGGCCTCAGAATCAGCCCTTAAGGCATTTGGATATGGCTGAAGGGCCCATGAGAGTATTTTAGGCATGGAAAGCCAAGACGCCCTAGAAAAAATAAAAAGAAGACCTAAATGGAAGATCTCTACGAGTGAGATCCCAGTGGAAAGAATGGGGCCATCAAAGAAGGAGGTACCTTTCTCTGAAGGGAGGAGAGAACTTCCACTTTGACTATGACCCTGTCGGAATAAGATCGAAGTTGGTGAACTCAAAAGGCTTCCATAGCCTTGACAACTCATGACTAGAGCCTAGGGAGATTACTGACTCCATAAACAAGAGTGTCAAATTGTTAAGTCAACAACAGGAGTCACTGTGTACTTACTTCTCATGTGGAATCTGTCCTTAATGTGTTGTTCAATGTGAAGTAATGCTATAACTAGTACTGAAACAGTATTTTACACTTTGTGTTTCTGTGTGGGTGCAAACTGATGAAATGTTTACTTAATACATACTGAATTGATCCTCTGTATATAAAGATAATTGAAAATGTATCTTGATGTGAATGGAATGGGGTAGCGGGAGATAGGAAGGGTGTGAGTGGGAGGGAAATTATGGGGGAGAAGCCATTGTAATCCATAAACTGTACGTTGAAAATTTATATTTACTAAATAAAAAAATATATGTATACCTAACTTAAAAAAATACTTGACATATTAGACTTCATCAAAATAAAAACTACTTCTCATAAAAATCCATTAAGATGAATAGTTGATCTCTACACTGGAATAAAATATTCATAAATATATATTTGATAGAGTGTTTATATATTCTGGTATCAGAACATATAAATCAATAATGAAGATACATGCAACACAGGTTTTTAAATGACCAAAATTTTTGAACAGTGTACACAACCAAAAAGGTATATTACAGGACAAATGCACATGTAAAAATGTTTAACCTAATCAATGGACACCAACTACAAATGAAAGTTATCATTCACTACCACTACTTACCCACATAAATCACTAAGATTGAAGTCTGATAACTTAAATTTTGGTGAGAATGTCTAGTAACTGAAATTTTCATACAATTTTGAAAATTGTAATATAATATGGGACAACAATTTTGACTATTTCTTAGAAAAATAAACATGCATCTTCTTCAGCAATGCCATTTCTATGTATTTCAAAAGAGAAATGAAGACATATATCCACAAAAAAGACATTGTAAGAAATATTCATAGCGACTCTATTTATAATGACCTTAACTTGGAAACAACAGGAATGTTCATCAATGGAACCATGGAGAAACTGGTATATCCATACAGTGGGATACTACATAATACTACATAACCATATAAAAGAAAAAAATCCAGTTGTACAAAAAACTGATCAAAAATTGATATAAAACATTATCCTGAATAAAAACACCTTACAGTAAATAGCATGTAATGTATAAATACAGTTCCAGAATTGGCACAAGCAATGTGAAGTGGAAAAGTCAGAATTGTGTTTGCCTCCTGTTGAGGAAAGGAAAGGTGAAGGTGAAGCATCAGAATGAGCATGAGAAAACTTCCTGGGGTGAGAATAATGTTCTTTATCTTCTTAAGGGTTTATCTTCATAAGAGTTAATGTGTTTGTATATTTCTTAAAAACTCATAGAATGATATACTTAATGTTTGTGCATTTCATTTTTGTAAATTTTATCTACAAAATGAACTGATACTGGTATTGAAGTTCCATTAATAACATGCATACTGAAGTGCTTGGGGTGAAGTATAATGATTTGTGCAACTTTGAAGTATAAATTTTAAAAAAGTAGTTAAATAGAGTGATGGTTGGATGTGTGATAAAACAAATAAAATGTCATTTGTATAATCTAGGTGATAATTAAGGAGTATTTAAAATTCTTTCAACTTTTCTGTATGTTTAATCATTTATGTCAAGAAATATTAAAGGAAAGCAACTATTTCTACAATATGTCCCCCACTATTCTCTCTGAGACCTTGGCTTCCAAGATTCAATTCCTTGCCGCCCCCCTTAATCCTCCTACTAGTTTCAGCCACATTGGCCTTCTTGTTATTCTTGGCACAAATTAGTTATGCACCTTTCTTATACTATTTGCCTGTTATATCTCTACTTAGAAAGCATTTCTCCCAAATAACCATATGGTTCAAGGGTTGATTACTCATCGTCTTTGGGTCTTTGCTTAAATCATCTTTTCACTGAGACCTTCCCTGCTGTTCAATATGCATGCCAGCATCCCATACTATTTTACTCACTGTATTTTTCTCTATAGCATTGATTACCATCTATGATTCTGGATGCCTCATTTATTTATTAATTGATTCAAATTCAATGAGGGTAGGTCCTTGTGCCTATTTTTCCCCAGTATGTTGAACAGTTCCTGGCACATAATAAATGTTCAGCTAATATTTGTTGAGAGAATGAATTAGACTTCTAAAAGAGCTGAATAAGTGGTAATTATGAAACTTGATAGGGTCAGCATATTTAAAAAAAAAAAAAAACCACGAATGCCAAAGTACAGGAAGGGTGGAAATAAGAGTGTTTGTGGGAAAATGACTAAGGAACTTTAGTTAAATCAAATTAATTAACATATGTAAAACATCTATAAAAGTGTCTTCCCATAGGAAATGGTATGTAGGTATTTGTAATACTTTCTATTATTTGGACAGGAAGTACATTCTTGCAGTAGCAGAGTGATGGCATATGTCAAAGAAAACAGAAAACAAAAACTGAATTCCATTTTACACTGCATTTAAAAGGCTACTGCACTTAGAATATGAGAAGCGACTGACTCACTCTAATTTGGTAAAAACAGTTCTGAGCATCATTAAGTTCTGAGCACCTCATTAAAAAGAGCATGGGTTCCTTATACCGTATTTTCACTAGTGCTATTATAATGTTAAGACAGGAACTTGGAGTTTTTATCTGAGGAGAATATTGCTGTATAGAAATATTCAAATAGTCAAGGTGGGAGAATTACAGTTCTGTCAACTCCTGGGAGCGAAAGTAAGAACAGTGTGTGGACACTCTAGAATAAAAGACTTTATATCAATCTAAGGAAATTTTTCTGAATAAACAGCTATCTAAGCATATGATCATTTTCCAAGTTAGACATGACTCCCTGAATGGCAGGCATATAAACATGAGCTATACAAAAGTATGATGTAAATGAAAAAAATATGGGCCTGGTGCCACAATAACCTGAGCTCAGATTTCCTATGTGCAACTTATTAGTTGTTTGACTTCACACAAATGACTGAAACTCTATATGCCTCAGTTTTGTGATTAATCTGCAAATTGTACTTCAAAATAATAGAGATTGTTGGAATAAAATGAAATTAAATGAAGGTTAAGGACCAGACATTGTATATGGCACATGAAGAAATTAATATTTGTGTATCTCATAGGGAAATTTTGATTTTGACAGGGGGAAAAGTCTTAAAGTCAAATAAATCACTTTTAAATATCAGCAAGTTGGAAAAGAACATAGTTTTTATAATTCTTTTCTTCTATACACAATTATGTTAAAAATGAAATTGGTATTAAGTGCTTTCTTTTGGCTTGAAACAATTACTAAGCAATGAACATAACAAAATAGAAAGTAAAATTTATTCAGACCAATTACAATCATGAGTGTTTGAGCCTATTAAACTTCCTTCAAATGAATACTATCATCATCTAGAAAGGAAGGAATATAATAAAACTTTTTCTGACTGCTTTGGTTATATCTAAACTATTTCAGGTAATCTTTAGGTCTAGAGAATAAGATCAGGACTGTTTTTCTAAAAAAAGAACAAACATAGATAAGCAAGTCAATAGGTATAGGTTCCGAGGTTTCTTTTTGTGACACTAGTAGAGGAAAACTATTTCCCCAGTAGTGGCATTTTTATGAAGATGAATTTTTCTGTGCCAACATTTGATATAAATAATTTCAAAGAATTTTGACTTATAAAGTATATTAAGGCCTATTATCTTGGTTAATAAAAAACCATGAAAGGTAGTTACCATCTCTACTAAAAGAAAGCTTAATACAAGAAAATATTTCTTATGAGAAAAGTGTTTCAAATTATAAATGTGAATAAAATAATGGTTTTCATTTCAAAATATACTGACACATGTTTATAGCATTTGTCTACTAATGTTATACTGTCTTCACTGGATTCATGGTTTATTTCTTATATTCTAGAATATTTTCTTCTATAAGAAATATTTAATTTTCCTTCCTTCATCCAATTTCATTTTTGTGTTACAGACAAGTAAACCAAAATATGTTTTATACATTTCATATATATGTATTTCTCTTTATTTTTATGCAGTGTGATAAGGGAGATGTGTTATTCTAGTGTCAAAAAGAATGTAGTACATAAGACATTTTATTTTATGAAACAAAATTTTAGAATGTCACTTACCACATCTATTATATCAGATTCCATTTCATGGCTGAGATCAGACTATAAAAAAATGAAAAGACAATTAGTGGCTAATTATTGACATAACTTCTGCATTTCTTTACTCAAGGTCACAAACATAAACATTAAATATTAATGCAAATGTTTTACAATAATATGTTCATTTCCAAGTTACAAAAAGGCATTTTTCAGCATCTGAGGGAACAGCCAAACCAAGTCCTTGTCTTTTAACAAATAGCTTTTATCCATTTGCATTTTTTGTGATTCTGGTATATGTGAACTTATTATATCCTCTTATTTTAGTTCTTATATGTATCATGTTTATTTCTTTATCTCCAAAGCCACCTTTTACACAACATCTATTAAATCACCTTCTCTTAATTTTCTTCTTTTCTCCCCTGTTTGTCAAACTATTGCACATTTGATTTATTTCCTTTAATCCAAAAATTTTTACATATATAAAAACTGAATATGGTTAATCAATACCTATATCCTCTTATTTTTTTTTATTTTTTTATTTTTTTGACAGGCAGAGTGGACAGTGAGAGAGAGAGACAGAGAGAAAGGTCTTCCTTTTGCTGTTGGTTCACCCTCCAATGGCTGCCGCGGCCAGCGCGCTGTGGCCGGCACACCGTGCTGATCCGATGGCAGGAGCCAGGTACTTCTCATGGTCTCCCATGGGCTGCAGGGCCCAAGCACTTGGGCCATCCTCCACTGCACTCCCTGGCCACAGCAGAGAGCTGGCCTGGAAGAGGGGCAACTGGGACAGAATCCGGTGCCCCGACCAGGACTAGAACCCGGTGTGCCGGCGCCGCAAGGCGAAGGATTAGCCTGTTGAGCCGCGGCGCCGGCCCTATATCCTCTTATTAATATAGTGACCTTAAAACCCTTTTTACTCTCTCCAAACTCCTCTCTTCCAACTTTTGTATTATTACTGTCCAAAATTTTAGTTTCATCTTTCCTTCAAACTGTCAAATTATTCTCTAATTGTCAAAGCTAATAATGATAAATAACATTTCAATGATTTTCCTGCTCACTATAGCTTCTTTTCACTTAGCCTAGTGATTAAGATGCCTACATCCCATATCAAAGTACCTGAATTTGTTTTCTAAATCTGGTTCCTGACAACAGTTTTCTGCTAAAGCAGACAGTGAGAAGTGGCAGATGTTTGCTCAAGTGTTCAGATAGGGAATTTAGATGGAGTTTCCAGTTCCTGGCTTTGGCCCAACCCAGTCCCCGTCACTGCATGCATGTGAGGAGTGAACCGGTAGATGGGAGCAATGTCTTCCTCTCTCTCTCAAAAAAAGTTACAAATGCACTAATCATAAGTATCCAACTTGGTAATGTATTTACGTAAAGAGATACCTCCTATGATCACATTAGATGTAAAAATATAAAATCTTTCCAGCACCACATTAAGTTCCCTCTTCCTCCTTCCCAGTCTATACTCCAAGTGATAACCAATATTCTTTTTTCAATTAATATTTATCTGATTTATTTTAAAGGCAGTGATAGAGAGGTAGAGACAGAGACAAAGATACCTTCCATTCATTGATTCACCCCCTAAATGGCTGTGTGGTTTGCAGCTGGACCAAACCAAAGTCAGGAGAGAGGAACTCCATCCCACATTTTTCCCACATGGGTAGCAGGGGTCCATGTATTTGGGCCATCATTTGCTGCCTTCCCAGGAACATTATGGGAGCTGGGTGAAGGAGAGTTTCTGGGACTCACTAGTGCTCCTATGGGATGCTGGCATCACAGGCTCAAGGTTAACCCACTGCAAAACAATGCTGGCTCTGATCACCATCATTCTAAATTATCTCCTAATTATTTTTTTCTGTTTTGAACTTCACATCATTGAAAATATACAGTATGTATTATTTCATCTCTGGCTTCTTTAACTTACCATATTATCTGTAAGAATCACCCAGTTTTGATGAATATCACATAATTTCAGTTTTATACAATATTTCTACCCTTCTAGGTTCAATACTTCTGTGTTCTTTTATAAAAAAGATTTTTATTTATTTATTTGAAAATCAGAATTATATATAGGGAGAGAGGGAATGAGGGAGCGGAAGAAGGAAAGAGGGAGGGAGAGAGAGAGAAGGAGATGGAGACTGAGAGGGAGAGGGAGAGGCAGAGGGAGCGGGGAGAAGTTTGAGAAATCTACCATCTGTTGGTTCACTCCCCAAATGGTTACAACATCCAGGACTGGGCCAGGCTAAATCCAGGAACCTGGAACTCCAACCAAGTCTCCAATGTGGGTGGGAGGAGTCTAAGTACTTGAGACATCTTTTGCTGATTCCCAGGCTCATTAGCAGAGAGCTGGATTGGAAGTGGAGCAGCTGGGACTTCAACTTGTGCTCAAAAGGGATGCCGGCATTGTAGGTTGTAGCTTAATCCATTTGCACAAAACTGGCCCCTATTCTGAGTCCTTATAATTCAAGGATAAAACTAATAAAAATCATTTAGATCTATTTTAATGCTGCATTAAAATATTAATCTTTTAAGAGTGTTAAGCTTTTGGGTCTGGCACTGCAGTGTAGAGCGTAAAGCTGCCATCTACAGTGCTGGCATGCCATATGGGCATCAGTTGAGTCCCGGTTGCTCCACTTCTGATCCAGCTCTCTGCTATGGCCTGAAAAGGCAGTGGAGGATGGCTGAAGTCCTTGGAACTCTGTACCTGCGAAGGAAACCTGGAAGAAGCTTCAAGTGCCTGGCTTCGGATTGACCCAGCTCAAGCCATTGTGGCCATTTGGGAAGTGAACCAGTGGATGGAAGACCTCTCTCTGTCCACCTCTCTCTGTAACTCTGTCCTTCAAATAAATAAAATAAATCTCAAAAAAAAAATTTAAATAGTGTTAAGCTTTTTAAATTTAAGTGAATTCTTGATACTTGAAGTTATATTTATTATTTTCATAGAATTTTCACCTTGTTCCATCTGTTCTTAACTTACTAATTTTTGTTGTTTTGATCAGATATTTGTACTATTCCATGTCTTCTCATCTGGTAGGTTTTTTTATTTATGCCATATATTATTATTTCCATGGTTAATATAGAGCAGATTCTTAAAAGGCATTTTGGAAAACAATACAATTTTACTCTCAATTTTTGTTTAGTTTTAGAAAATATTTTCATAATATTCAACTTAACACACAATGGGATTATCATTATAACATCTAAATGAATTAGTAAGTAATTTTGAAATTTACTAGGTTATTATGTAATATGGAAGCTATCAATAGATTTAACCCACATAAAAAAAGGCTCTTTGGGGTGGAATATAATTTTTAAGAGATTAAACAGGAGGCCAGAGCTGTGCTGAGGTGGGTAAAGCCATAGCCTGCAGTACTGGCATTCCATATGGATGCAGGTTCATGTACTGGCTGCTCCACTTTTGATCCAGCTCTCTGCTATGGCTTGGGAGGGCAGTACAGGATGGTCCAAGTCCTTGGGCCCCTGCACCCGCATGGGAGACCTGGAGGAGGCTCTTGGCTTCTGGCTCCTGGTTCCTGGCTTCAGATCGGAGCAGCTCCAGCCTTTGTGGCCATCTGGGGGGTAGAACCAGCAGATAGAAGACCTCTCTCTCTTTCTCTGCTTCTGCCTCTCTGTAACTCTACCTTTCAAAAAAATAAATCTTTTTTAAAAAGAGATTAATTAGCTCTTGAGATTAAAGAGTTAACTATCATACTAAAGATTATAATGTGTCTGATTTATTACAGTCCATGTTACATTGGTAACTTCACCACTTCTAAACAATCCCTTGAATTTTACAAAAAAGCTGAATCATTGTTATCATATTTTTGATTTTATGAATGCTATACAGTTTCTAAGAGATTAATATAGCTTTTTAAAAATATTTATTTATTTACTTGAAAGGCAGAGTTATAGATAGGGAGAGGCAGAGGCACAGAGAAAGAAGTCTTCCATCCACTGGTTCATTCCCTAAATGGCTGCAACAGCCAGGGCTTGGTCAGTCTGAAGCCAGGATCTAGGAGCTTCTTCCAGGTCTCCCACGTGGGTGCAGGGGCCAAAGGATTTGGGCCATTAGCAGGGAGCTGGATCAGGAGTGGAGCAGCTGGCTCTTGAACCAGCACTTATATGGGATGCTAGCACTACAGGTGGTGGCTTAATCTGCTATGCCCTTATAGCTTTCTTTTAAATATTCAGTATTCATTTATAATTTACATATATATATATATATCTTCTAGGAACTTTCATTCCTTTATACTAGGTCTATTTTTATTGTTTAATTTTAAATTGAACATAATATTTGTATGTATATATGAGTACAGTATGATAATTACATTATCATGACAATTAATGGAGACTTGAAGGTAATGGAATGGCATATTTAAATTGTTGGGAAAAAAAAGAACCGTCAACTAAATATTCTATAGCTGGTAATGCTGTCCTAAAATGAGGGAGAAAGTAAGCATGTCTAGATAAATACAAGCTACAAGCTAAAGAAGTTCCTTAGACACTAGAACTGTCCTATAAGAAATACTGAAGGTGTTCCTTCAGGTAGAAATTAAATGATGAACTAAAAACCATATAAAGAAATAATGCTCTTCAGTAAAGATAAATATATGGACAAAAGTAAGAGGTGATATTATTTTAATTTGTAACTCCATTTTATATTTTCTACAATACTTAAAAGACAAATGTATAATAATGATTAAAATCTATTTAAAATGTAAGTTACTAGATGCATAAAGAATAAATATGCCATTTGTGACATCAGAACTTAAAAGGAGTTTGAGTATGTAAAATAAAGTATATGTAATTGAAATTATATTGGTATAAATTCAAAATAGATTGTTGTAATTCCATGATATAGTATATAATCCTTGTGATAACCACAAATCAAATGTCTGTAGAATATACACTAAATGAGGTTGGCATTGTGGTGTAGCAGATAAAGCCGCCACCTGCGATGCCACCATCTCAAATAGGTGCCAGTTCATGTCCAGGCTGCTCCATTTATGAATCTGCTAATGGCTTGGAATAAGCAGAGGAAGATGGCCCAAGTAATTGGGCCCCTGCCTCCTATGTGGGAGACCCAGATGAAGTTCCTGGCTCCTGGTTTGAGTTTGACTCAGTCTTGGCAACTGTGGCCACTTGGGAAGTGAACCAGTGGATGAAAGATCTCTCTCCATAACTCCGAATTTCAAGTAAATAAATAGATCATTTTTTAAAAAAATAATATACACTATGGGAAATGAGAAGGAAATCAAAACATGCCACTATAAAAAAATTAATTAAACAGGGCTAGCACTGTGGCGTAGTGGATAATGGTGCCAGCATTCCATATGGGGGACAATTTGAGTCCTGGATGCTCCACTTCCGATTCATCTCCCTGCTAATGCACCTGGGAAAACAGTGGTACGTGGGCACTTGCACTGTCATGAAAGACCTGAAGAAGCTCCTGGATCTTGGCTTCAGTCTGGCTCAGCCTGTCTCTGCGGCCATCTGGGGAGTCACCCAGCAGATAGAAGATATCTCTCTCTGTCCCCCTTCTCTCTCTTTCTCTCTGTAATTCTGCCATTCAAATTGCCATTCAAATAAATAAGTCAATAAATCTTAAAATATGAACTAAACGTAAGAGAAATTTGAAGTGGAGAAAATGAAAGACAAAAAAATTGTAAGATATACAGTAAACAAATGTAAACTGGCAAAAGTCCTTCAAGTTTATTAATCCTTTTAAGTGTAATTGAATTACATACTACAATCAAGCCTCAGAGATTAGCAGAATGGAGAGAAGAAGCATTATTCAACTGTATACTCTCTACAATAGGTCAAAGGAAGAATCACTTGAAAAATTATAAAATACAGAGACAAATAAAAATGAAAATATGAAGTGTTAAAATTTATGAGGTCTAGTGAAGATAGTGCCCAGAGAAATATTTACAGCTGCAAATGACAACATTACAGAAAGAATAAACACTTCTTTATATTCAAAGACACCAACAGGTTTAAAATGAAGATATAAAAATATATTCCTTGCACATAGTAATCAAAAGAGATATGGTATGGCTATGAGTCAAAATAAACTGTAAATCAAAGCTGTTTCAAGAGATAAAGGAAGATGATATAGATAGTGATAGAGATAGATGAAATTATAATTATTATAACATATATGTGCCAATCAGTACAACCCCCAAATATACAAAGCAAAATTTGATATAATTAAAGGGAGAAATAGACAGTACTATAATAACTGAGACTTCGATATCCTACTTTTTAAAAAAAATTTTTTTATTTATTTTTTTGACAGGCAGAGTTAGACAGTGAGAGAGGGAGAGACAGAAAGGTCTTTCTTTTCCATTGGTCCACCCCCCGAAATGGCCGCCACGGCCGGTGCGCTGAAGCCAGGAGCCAGGTGCTTCCTCCTGGTCCCCCATGCAGGTGCAGGGCCCAAGCACCTGGGCCATCCTCCACTGCCTTCCCGGGCCACAGCAGAGAGCTGGACTGGAAGAGGAGCAACTGGGACAGAATAGGGCACCCCAACCGGGACTAGAACCCGGGGTGCCGGCGCCACAGGCGGAGGATTAGCCTAGTGAGCCATGGCGCCGGCCTCAATATCTTACTTTTAATAATGGATGGAACATGTAGATAGAATATCAATAAAAACAGAGTATACACAAAATACTATAAACCAAGTATATCTACCAAACATACAGAGAACACTCCACTCAGCCACAGTTGAACACAAATTCTTCTCAATTGTACACGGAACATTTTTTTCAGAAAGATCATACACTATACCACAAAACACATCCTAACAAATTTAAAAAAAAATCTAAAGTCATACAAAGTATAGCCACAACCAGAATAAAATTATCAATGAAAAAAAGAAATAAAACTGGAAAATTCACCAATATGTACACATATGTACCAATATGTACACACATTTAATGAATGGGTCAAAGGAAGAATAACAATGAAATTTATAAAATAGCTTAGAGAAAAAAAATGAAAACACCAGATGCCTAAACTTGTGGGATGTAGTAAGACAGTGCTGAGATAGATATGTATAGCATCAAATGGCATTAAAAAAAGAAAAAAATTTCAAATCAATGTTAGCTACTAAGAAATTAGAGAAAGGGTAAACTAATCCAAGTGATATCAGAACAAAGAAAATAATTTAGAGTGGATGTAAATAAATCAGAGAATAGAAAAGCAGTAAAGGAAGTCAATAAAACTAAAAGTTAATTATCTGAAAAGATCAACAAAACTGACAAGCATTTAACTAGATTCAAAAAGAAAAGCAGAAAGAAGACACAAATAACTAAAGTCAGAAATAAAAGTGAGAATATTACTATCAAACTTATAGGAAGAAAAATGAAAGAATAATAAGAGAATACTATGAACAACTGTACACCAAAAATTAGGTAAGTTAAATAAAAGGGAGTAGTTTCTAGAAACATAAATTATCTAAACTCAAGAAAGAAAATGTCTCAACAGTCATATAATTAGGAAAGAGATTGAACTAGTAATCAAAAGCTTTAGAACAAAGAAAAGTCCAGGTCCAGAGAACTTCTATTGTAAATTATATCAAAATTAAAAGAATTGGCATCAATGCTTATTAAATGCTTCCTCAAAATTAAACAAGATGTAATATTTCCAGCATTATCCCAATATCAAAAACAGATAAACACATCTAAAACAAGGAAACTATAGACTAATATTATTCATGAATATAGAAACAAAAATCCTCAACAAATAGTAGCAAACAGAATGTAATAGCATACTAAAAGAATTATATATCATAGCCAAATAGGTTTTATCCCAGTACATCAGCATATTATACTACACTAACACTGTAAAGGGATATAAAAACACATGATTGCATTAATTGATGTAGAAAAAAATATTGGAATAACCAAACACCATTTTGTGATTTAAAAAAAAAGTTTAGAAAAATAAGTAGGACGGCGCCGCGGCAAACTAGGCTAATCCTCCACCTGTGGCACCGGCACACCGGGTTCTAGTCCCGGTCAGGGTGCCGGATTCTGTCCCGGTTGCCCCTCTTCCAGGCCATCTCTCTGCTATGGCCCAGGAGTGCAGTGGAGGATCGCCCAAGTCCTTGGGCCCTGTACCCGCATGGGAGACCAGGAGAAGCACCTGGCTCCTGGCTTCGCATCAGTGCGATGCGCTGACTGCAGTGCGCTGGCTGCGGCGGCCATTGGGGGTGAACCAACGGCAAAAGGAAGACCTTTCTCTCTGTCTCTCTCTCTCTCTCTCTCTCTCTCACTGTCCACTCTGCCTGTCAAAAAAAAAAAAAGGAAAATAAGTAGAGATGGAAATACTTTCAGTATAACAAATGGCACTCATGAGAGTATTTCAGGCATGGAAAGCCAAGACACTATGGCAAAAAAAAAAATCTAAATTAAATATCTCTGTGAGTGAGATCTCAGCGGAAAGAACAGGCCATCAAAGAAGGCAATACCTTTCTCTGAAGGGAGGAGAGAACTTCCACTTTGATTTTGTCCTTGTCTAAATAAGGCCAGAGTTTGTGAACTCAAGAGGTTTCTGTTGACTTGGCAGCTCATGACAAGAGCCTCGGGTGATTACTTACATCATAAATAAGAGTGTCACTTGTTAAATGAACAACAGGAATCACTGTGCACTTACTCACCATGTAGGATCTCTGACCTTAATGTGTTGTACTATGTGAATTAACAGTATAACTAGTACTCAAACAGTATTTTACACTTTGTGTTTCTGTGTGGGTGCAAACTGTTGAAATCTTTACTTAGTATATTCTAAATTGATCTTCTGTATAAAAAGATAATTGAAAAGGAATCTTGATGTGAATGGAATTAGAGAGAGTGGGAGATGGGATGGTTGCGGGTGCGAGGGAGGTTATGGGAGGAAAAAGCCGCTATAATCCACAAGTTGTACTTTGGAAATTTATATTTATTAAATAAAAGTATTAAAAAAGAAACTATAAAAAAACACAAATGGCACTCATAAGAGACTGACAAGTAGCATAATAATGGTGAAAGACTGAAAGCTTTTAGCCAGAGATGAAGAATTAGGTAATGATACCTATTTTCACCTATTCTACTTTTTCTACCTATTTAAGCTATGTTGAATTGTCTGCTGAACATTCATTGGAAGTTCTAGCCAGAGAAGTTAGAACTGGATAAAAAATAAAAGGTTACATTAGAAAGAAGAAAACATTCCACTATTCTGATATTATCCTATATAGAGCAAATCCAAAAGAACCATAAGAAGATATGTCAGTTAATAAATATGTTCAGGAAAGTTATAAGGTACAATGACAACATTCAAAAATCAGTTGTAGTACTATGTATCAGCAACGGAAAATATCTTATTGTCATCAAGCAAGCAATTCAACTTATAATAGCGTCCAAAAATAAATTACTGAAAAACATAAAGTGGTAAAAAAGTTTCTTACCTAACTTTTCACATTAAAAAAAAAAAAAAGTTGACAAAAGAAAGACTTAAAATTGCTAACTACCTTACAAAGAAATGGCCAGCTAGGCTAGTATTTTTTTTCCAAAGAAAATTCTGAAAAGGGAAAAGATAGATGAAAACAAATTCTTCAGACCAGAAATAGAGAAATATAGAAGATGTTGTCTTCAAGTCAGTTGTTTGTATGATGTTGCCAGTTTTGTCAGACATATACAAAACATGGAAATTATTTTTTTTCTGAAGTTCAGCTGATCAGCTTTGTGATAGTCCTGGAGTAGGAGTAGTTTACTTAACCAAAAAGATGTGCAAGAGGTAGGAAGTGTCCCCCTATATATATGTATGTTTAATTTCTTCTTATAAAGCCACTAGATTGCAATCATGGAGGATCTACCCTAAAGTTTTTTTTTTAATATTTATTTATTTAGTTGAAAGTCAGAGTTACACAGAGAGGCAGAGAGAGAAAGAGAGAGAGATCTTCCATCTGATGGTTCACTCCCTAACTGGCCGCAACGGCCAGAGCTCTGCCAATCCGAAGCCAGGCTCCAGGAGCTTCTTCCAGGTCTTCCACAGGGGTGCGGGGGCCCAAGGCCTTGGGTCATCTTCCACTGCTTTCCCAGGACATAGCAGAGAGCTGGATTAGAATTGGAGCAGCTGGGACTTGAACTGGCATCTATATGGGATGCCAGCACTGCACTTGGTGCCTTTACCTGCTACACCACAGCGCCGGCCCCTACCCTAAAGATTTAATTTAATCCTAACCAACTTCCAAAGCACCTGCCTCTAAACACCATAATCAGATTAGTGCCTCACAATGGAGATCAAATTTTAACACATGAATTCCTGAAAGGAATTCAAAACATACCAAAATCATATAACATAAAGTAATAATCATTAATTGGGAATCTTTCATTATAAGGTTAATAACATGGAAACCAGGAAATAAAACTATTTAGTTACTATTTCATGAAATTACCTAGCAAATGCAAGGGTACTTCAAAAATTTATGGAAGAGGAGATCCAGGATGACTGAACAGGGTGTAGCCACACTAACTCAAGCTGCTTTGGGAAATGAAAAGAACAAAGGAAGGACTAAATTTCCAAGGTTCTGACTGATAGAAATTTTCAACAAAGAAGTGAAACAAAACAAAACAACAATAAAGATTCAAGGGACAAGAGGAGAAAATACAGAGATACCACAGCAGCCAGCCACTGGTGCAGTCAGCTGCTGTTAGCCACCATCTTACCATGCCAAGATAGGAAGAAACTGCAGTGCATCCCACCACTTGGCAGTTTTAGCTGAGAGTGAATTCCATAGTTACCCACTGACTTTTACCAGTCAGCTGGGAGAGCTGACTGGGTCTGAGCAGCTGTTGGGCTCAGAGCAGGGAAGCTGCCTTGATTCCTTACCCTCCCCAACTCCCACAGAGCACCATACTTTGGTAGCAAAAAGTCTCGCAGTGTGCCTCTGTTCTACCAACATCATAGAGTCAGATGCTGGAGAGGATGTGGGGGAAAAGGGACACTAACCCACTGTTGGTGGGAATGCAAACTGGTCAAGCCACTATGGAAGTCAGTCTGGAGATTCACAGAAACCTGAATAGAACCCTACCATACAACCCAGCCATCCCACTCCTTGGAATTTACCCAAAGGAAATTAAATTGGCAAACAAAAAAGCTGTCTACACCTTAATGTTTATTGCAGCTCAATTAACAATAGCTAAGACCTGGAATCAACCCAAATGCCCATCAACAGTAGACTGTTGAAATTATGAAGAAATTATGGGATATGTACTCTATAGAATACTATACAGCAGTAAAAAAAAAAGCAATGAAATCTGGTCATCTGCAACAAAATGCAGGAATCTGGAAAACATCATGCTGAGTGAATTAAGCTAGTCCCAAGGGGACAAATATCATATGTTCTCCCTGAGCAGTGACAACTAACTGAACACCAAAAAGGAAACCTGTTGAAGTGAAATGGACACTATGAGTAACAATGCCATGATCAACCCTTGTCCTGATTGTCGAAGAACAACTTAATACTTTATCCCTTTCAGCATTTTTTTATTTTACTTAATACTATTGGTGAACTCTGTAACTAACACACAATTATTCTTAGGTGTTTAAATTTAACTGAAAAGTGATCGCTGTTAAATATAAGAGTGGGAATAAGAGAGGGAGGAGATGTGCAGTTCGGCACATGCTCAATCGGGTTTCCCCCAAACAGTAGAATTAGAAACGTGCCAGGGGATTCCAATTCAATCCCATCAAGGTGGCATGTACCAAGGTGATCTCACTAGTCAATGTAATCAGTTTCAGTTCATAATCAATCATAATGATAGGATTAAGAGTCAAAGGGATCACATAAACAAGACTAGTGTCTGCTAATATTAACTGATAAAATTAAAAAGGAGAGAATGATCCAACATGGCAAGCGGGATTCTCAGTAGACTCATAGAATGACAGATGTCCTAAACAGCACTCTGGACTCAGAATCAGCCCTTCAGGCATTCAGATCTGGCTACAAAGCCCATGAGAGTTTCTCAGGCATGGAAAGCCAAGACCCTGTGGCAAAAAAATAAAAAAATAAAAGGCCTAAATGAAAGATCTCTATGAGTGAGATCCCCGCAGAAAGAAAGGGCCATCAAGGAAGAAGGTACCTTTCTCTGAAGGGAGGAGAGAACTTCCACTTTGACTATGACCTTGTCCAAATACGATCAGAGTTGGTGAACTCAAAAGGCTTCCATAGCCTTGGCATCTTATGACAAGAGCCTCATGTGGTTACTGATGCCATAAACAAGAGTGTCAATTGTTAAATCAACAACAGGAGTTGTTGTATGTCATATATGTCAGTCATGTAGGATCTCTGTCCTTAATGTGTTGAATCAATGGTAAAACTAGTACTCAAACAGTATTTTATACTTTGTGTTTCTGTGTGGGTGCAAACTGTTGAAATCTTTACTTAGTAGATACTAAATTGATCTTCTGTATAAAAAGATAATTGAAAAGGAATCTTGATGTGAATAGAATGGGAGAGAGAGTGGGAGATGGGTTGGTTGCGGGTAGGAGGGAGGTTATGGGGGGGGAAAAGCCATTTTAATCCAAAAGCTGTACTTTGGAAATTTATATTTATTAAATTTATATTTATTAAATTAAAGTTTTAAAAAAAGTTTCCTTCTATGTCTCTGTGTAAACCCTCAAAAATTTCAGGCTTATTCCTGAGTTATGCGTGTATAAGATATACCCAAATCAGCTGGAATTTTATTTAAATCTCTTCTCAGAGGATACAAGAAAGCAATCATGGTCTGAACTTAAAAGGGTTGATTGCCAGAGTTGGTGTTTTGCTCAGCAGGTAGACTATGGGAATGTCTGAATCTCATATCATAGTGCCTCTGGTTCCAGTTCTAGCTCCTCTCTCCATTTCAGCTTCCTGGCAATGTTTGTCCTGGGAGGGAGCATGTTATGGCTCAAGTAATGGCTTCCCTAACACCCATGTGGAAATTTGAATTGACTTCCTGTCTTCTGACTTTGTTCTGACCCAGCTCTGTCTATTGTGGGCATTGGTGAATGAGCCAAAGGATGGCAGATCTATCATTATATCAGTCAGTCTCTGTGCCCGTCAAATAAGAGAGAGAAAGGGAAAGGAAGGAAAGGATGAATGGAAGGAAGGAAGGAAGGAAGGAAGGAAGGAAGGAAGGAAGGAAGGAATTAAAAAAAGCTGGATACATATTGACTATGTCTAGTAGAATATACTCCAAATATTCTGAATGAATACAATTAGCAGAATTATATTCCAAGTTCACAAAGAACTAAAAAGGAATCTTCAATTTAGATTTGTTATTGATGGTGACATGGATGCTCTTAATTCTATGATATCTTGTTTTATAAAAGACTTATTTACTTGAAAGGCAGAGATATAGATAGTGATAGGGAGAGGGAGATGGAGTTGGGGGGAATAGAAAGAGAGAGACAGAGACAGAAAGAGACAGAGAGAGTATCTTCCATTCGCTGGTTCGTTCCCCAAATGGCCGCAGTGGCCTGAGCCGGGCTGATCCAAAGCCAGGAGCCAGGAACTTCTTCTGACTCTCCCACGTGGGTGCAGGGCCACCTTTTGCTACTTTCCCATGCACATTGGCAGGGTGCTGGACAAGAAGTGGAGCAGCCAGCACTCGAACTGGTGCCCATATGGGATGTAGGCACTAAAGGGAGATGATTAACCTTCTACACCACAGCGCCAGCCCCTTAAGCTATTTTAGTGGATTGTAACACAGAACAAAAAAGCCACAGCCTTTGCAGCTATCGGGGGAGTGAACCAGATGATGAAAGATCTCTCTGTCTTTCTGTCTCTCCCTCTCTCTGCAATTCTTTCAAATAAATAAACAGATAGGTGAATAAATAAATGTTTTAAAATAAAAACAGAATAAAAAATTATTAATGCCTATGGGTACCAGGTTTGTCACAATGGGTTGAATGAAGGAACATAAGAAACCTATATAGCTGTGCTGTAGTTGGGTAAATCTGAAGTTTTCATTTAAAACATGTCTGTAGATTCCTTCATATCATTTTCTCCCTCCTTAGGTATGTCCACTGAAAATACCTAGAACCAATGACACCCCACTACCAAGAAACAAACCTAATGCTCAGATGTTTGTCTCTAACGTCAATCCCAACTAAAATAAAACTTAAATCTTCAAGCAAATAGATAATTCCATGTTTGGGCAGAAAATAAGCCTGGAAAATACTTTTGTGGCAAATACCAAGAAAGTTCTCAGAGGCAAATGTAATTATGTCAAAAAGACAAAGAAAGTGGCTTTTAGCGACCTATACTGAATAAATTTTGGATAATTTGAACATCTTAAAAGAATAATGTAGTAGTGGTCTACAATACAATGAATTAAAAAAAAAATACCGGGTTCTAGATCCAGATTAAGATGGAATAAGGATACTGTTCTCTGTCTGGTTCATTGAATGAAACAATTAAACCTAGAGGGAATAACTGGACCAACTATTTGGGTACTCTGAAAAATATGTAACAAATGAATTGGAAAAAAGGTAAAAATTTATTACACCACAGAAATGGTGGTGAGTTTACCATGTTTTCATTTAGCCATTTCACCTAATGGTCCTTTTATTGGTTAGCTGATTTAGAATCAATTTTTAATTTTTAGAATCAAGATTCTTATGTCACGTTTATATGGTAATTAAAAACTCATCTTATCCTAGAACATGGAGTGAACTTGGGTTTTTGATTTTTTTTTTATTTCTTTTTTATTTTTTTTAACTTTTATTCAATTTATATAAATTTCCAAAGGACAGCTTATGGATTACAATGGCTTCCCCCCCATAACGTCCCTCCCACCCGCAACCCTCCCCTCTCCCACTCCCTCTCGCCCTCCATTCACATCAAGATTCATTTTCGATTCTCTTTATATAAAGATCAGTTTAGCATACATTAAGTAAAGATTTCAACAGTTTGCTCCCACACAGAAACATAAAGTGAAAAATAATAGATGATTTTTTTTTTTGACAGGCAGAGTGGACAGTGAGAGAGAGAGACAGAGAGAAAAGTCTTCCTTTGCCGTTGGTTCACCCTCCAATGGCCACCGCGGGCGGCGCACTGCGGCCGGCGCACCGCGCTGATCCAATGGCAGGAGCCAGGAGCCAGGTGCTTTTCCTGGTCTCCCATGGGGTTCAGGGCCCAAGCACCTGGGCCATCCTCCACTGCACTCCCTGGCCACAGCAGAGAGGTGGCCTGGAAGAGGGGCAACTGGGACAGAATCCGGCGCCCCAACTGGGACTAGAACCCAGTGTGCCAGCGCCGCTAGGCGGAGGATTAGCATAGTGAGCCGCAGCGGCGGCCTAATAGATGATTTTTTAAATGATGATGAAACCAGATCAGACCTATTGTCATGTTTAATCCCAGTGAGAGTCAAGTTGGGAATTGATAATTTCTTTTTTTTTTTTTTTACAGAAGATCAGTTTAGTATACATTAAGTAAAGATTTCAACAGTTTGCACCCCCATAGAAACACAAAGTGAAATATACTGTTTGAGTACTCGTTATAGCATTAAATTTCAATGTACAGCACATTAAGGAAAGAGATCCTACATGAGGAGTAAGTGCACAGTGACTCCTGTTGTTGACTTTACAAACTGACACTCCTATTTATGGCATCAGTAATCTCCCTATGCTCCAGTCATGAGTTTCCAAGGCTATGGAAGCCTTTTGAGTTCTCCGACTCTTATCTTGTTTAGACAAGGTCATAGTCAAAGTGGAAGTTCTCTCCTCCCTTCAGAGAAAGGTACCTCCTTTGAAGACCTGTTCTTTCCACTGGGATCTCACTCACAGAGATCTTTCATTTAGTTTTTTTTTTTTTTTTTTTCCCAGAGTGTCTTGGCTTTCCATGCCTGAAATACTCTCATGGGCTTTTCAGCCAGATCAGAATGCCTTAAGGGCTGATTCTGAGGCCAGAGTGCTGTTTAGGACATCCGCCGTTCTATGAGTCTGCTGTGTATCTTGCTTCCCATGTTGGATCACTCTCCCCTTTATTTATTCTATCGGTTAGTATTAGCAGGTACTAGGCTTGTTTATGTGCTCCCTTTGACTCTTAGTCCTTTCATTATGATCAATTGTGAACTGAAATTGATCATTTGGACTGGTGAGATGGCATTGGTACATGCCACCTTGATGGAACTGAATTGGAGTCCCCTGGTATGTTTCTAACTCTACCATTTGGGGCAAGTCAGCTTGAGCATGTCCCAAATTGTACATCTCTTCCCTCTCTTATTCCCACTCTTATGTTTAACAGGGATCACATTTCAGTTAAATTTCAACAATTAAGAATAACTGTGATTTCTTAACATTCACTGAGTTTCCAGCTATAGTCTCAGGTGGAAAATAGCCTTCTCCACTTATAGAAAAGTTGTGTTTTTTTTTTTTTTTTGCTCTGATGTCAAGGATAGGACTATTCTTTCTGGCATTTTGCTTTATAAAGGGAACTAAATTTTCATCACTCTACCTTACACAGGCTCAAATCCTCAACTTCTCTTCTACCACATGCATTAAAAGTCCATATACCTCTTACTAAGGCCTGTATCAATTTCTGTTAATCCCAGAAGCCATTTACTTTTATTTTTAAGTCGTGTCTCTGGATTTGGATTTCTTTCAGTTCTTGATACTCGGGAATTTGCCTTTTTTATCTTCAAGCTTGGCTATATATTTAACATACATTTGTTATATCATATTTAGCATTTCTAGATGATTTCATAGGGAATGACATCTTCAGACACTAACCTAATTCATCATATTTATCAGGTGTCTTCTTCCTTTAGTTAGTGATTATCATAAATGTCTAAAAGGTGATAATAACAGACTGTTATTATGCCTATTTTATAAATAAAGAAGCAGACAATATACATCACAGAATGGTGCTCTTAAATATTTTAACTCCAAACCATATAACCATATTGATTTTTGTAGCACTAGGCTTAGTTTTTGTAGCATGAATATTAAGCATATTCACATAATACTGTGTTATTATGAGTACACACCTCAAATTTTGTGGCTCCTATTTGTGAAATTTCAGGCTATGTGGTTGAAATTAGATACTAGTGTCGCTGTGTCACACCAAAAATCTTAAATCTAGGTAAGAATCTTAAATCTTCAGTAGCCTAAATCTGCAAGTATATCTTCATATATATGTCATAATATGTAATAAGTAAACAATATCATCACTCTTTGTTTCCTTAGTATTATTGAGGTATAATAAATAAACATTATATGTATTGGAGGCACACAACATAATGGCTTGATATATACATGCACTGTGTTATGATTACGACAATCAAATTAACTAACACCCTTCACACAATTGCTACTGTGTGCATATGTGTAGAGGGGGATGGGATGGAGAGTGAGAACACTTATGAACTACTCACTGAGCAGATTTCAAGTAAGCACTTGGCAAATTGAAAGGAAAGTATTCTTTATCTTAATTATCAAATGTTTCTATAGCCTTTTTTGGGTATGAAATATTGGGCTAAAGTTCCATTTCTCTATTACTCACCAGTCCCCCACTCTAACATAGTTCGAATATATCATCCAATTACTATAAACCCTATTCTAGTACAAAATATAGTTGTATCCATCTCTGAGACATTGTGCATGCCATTTCCTCCTAAATGGAATGACCTTGTGTACTTTTTTTCAACTTTCACATCCCTTCCTATCATTAAATATCTACTTAAAGCACACTTTTTTGTATTTTCAAATGAGCTTTTCAGTCTTCAGATTTATCCTCTCGTGCACTGAATATATACCTCAATATGGTTGTACTTAGTCATGGCCTTTCTATTATATATATCTGGGAGCATATTTGTCACAGTCTGACTTGCCTGTTGTGAGTCATCAAGACAAGGACTCATTTCTGCTTCCTATATATCTGAATACTTTGTGTACTAAAGTAGTCAAGAAGTAGTTATAATTGTTTAATATGCATTTCTGAAAATGTATTCTGAGAGCTGTTGGTGAGTTGTAAGTAGGTTCTCGTCTATCTACCTACTATAAATAATGAGAAGGCATGACTTCTAATTTATTTTCTAGATAACAATTCATTAATACTATTTAAATTAAAAGATTTAATGTTTCACCATTTAAATGGTCTCTAAGCCTTTTAACAATTATATATAATTGTTAATGAAAGTAAGCTTCTGGTTAAATCCTGGTTGCTTATATCTGATCTCAATTAGATTTTCATTATAGTTTAGTTTAAGTAGAAGTAGAAGTAGAACCTAGTAACATGTAAACATTTCAGGCATCTTTTGCTATTCCTTCTGGAAACTCAACACACTTTGTCCTAAAGATTCGGTTACTCACAACTGAAAAATTTTCCTGTAATGCCAAGTTTTCTATATTGAAATATGAAATTATATTATAGGTATTCAGAAAAGAACAAGTGTACATAATGACTTAAGGTGAGTTATAGAAACAACTTATTTTTGTTTATATGAAGTCATAATGACGTTTCTCCTGTATTACCAATTTCCAGCTCATAAGGATATAAATAAGAGAAGCAGTGCATCATCTATTAGAAATATGATCAAACTGAATGTTCTGTCACTACAGTTCCCATCTTGAGAACATTTGAGAATGGAATTATTGTAAAATGTCTAAAAAGCTATCCATATACCAAGTGTTGCTTGAAGATTTAGTTAATGGAAATCTAATAATAATACTAATTTGACTTCAAATCTGTTTATAACCATTATGCTACCTCCATGTAACCCTTTGCAAATGTCTTGCAGTGTTCTTGTACTGAGATGAATTTAATAGAACTACCAAATGCATAATAACTTTTCATTTTGTGCAGTTTTCAATTACTCCCATATAAAATTATAGAAAAACAAAAGTTTGGAATCACTAATCTACTGAACTGAGCTTTAAGTTTCTTCATTCTGTGTTACATATGGAAAGTGATAATTATGTACTTTCATTTGTGGTTTCTAAAATAGGATGTTTGTATATTTTAGATATATATTAGGAATAAAAGCTAGCAAGCTTTCTAGGAATCCTATTCATTCCATTTTCTGGCCTCAGTAACTATCAGATGGTTCCCAACCATTTGAATTTGCTAGAAAATTAGAAGTATTAAGATGGATGATGTTGTCAGCTAACAAAATTAAGGCTAGAGTTAGTAGTAATTCCTATAAAATGTTCTTGTCATTTGAAAGTAATCTTAGACCTACTCAGTTTACTTGATAAGGTAATCAGAGCCATACACTTATTCACTGAGCCATACTAATGGTTATAAAACATGACATCAGAATAGAAGCTACAATAATCAATCATAAGTGAAATTGACCACTGAAAGAATAGGTAAATAAGAGCAACTTTGGGCCATTTAATATACAAAGATTGTGTCATCACCTTTGTAGTATAGCTCAATAACTTATGTTTTTAATGCTCAGCTAAATGATAAAGGAAGGTATTATATTGTCAGGCCTATAGAGATTATTCCTTTGCATGAGATGACCCACTGACAAATCTCTGATGAATATTAGAATACGTAGTGGGAAGGAACTCAGAAAGAAATAGTTACATGCTTGAAAGGCATCTAGATTTTTGAGAAATGAATGTTGAAGTTGGGAATAAATTTATAATGCACACACAAAAGTGGTTAGAAGATAAATGTAACAAATGAAAAGTATGTATGGGTTTTGGTAGGGAAGGAAATGCTACAATAGATTATAACTGATACTGCACTTTTGGACTACTAATAGAGGTCTATAACAGTTACCCAGAAGTATATTTGATACTAAGTGTGGGTGAGTGGTCACTAAGTAGCAGATTAATGGAAGTTAAAGCAAAATAAGCCCAATACTGTGCTAAAACTGGTTTCCATGATAACTATATTAAAAGTGATTTTAGAGTTCAGGATAATTGAAACGTCGTTCAAGTTTCACTCTCATGCCAGAGCACCCAAGATGAACAACTGACCAAGTGATACACAATAAGTGTATCACTAATATTCATATTTCCCATACGAAGACATTGAAAGGCAGGAAAAAAAATAGTCTCATCACATCCCAAGGAGAGGTTCTGCTCGATCCAGGGAATAGTGGTATCATCAGCACTGTCTGCTGATACCATTTTAGATGGTTCAATATAAAAGTCAAATACTCCACAACAAAAAGACAAAACAATTAAAAAAGAGGTAAAAGAATGAATAGACATCTCTCCCAAAAAAAAGATATATGAAGGGCCAATAAACATGCGAAATCATGCCAAACATTCGTCACTAGGGAAAAAATTAAAACCGTAATGAGATATTATATTTCATACTCACTAGGGCAGTTATAATAAAAAACATGGAAAAGAACAAGTATTGGTAAAATTTTGGAGAAACTGAAAATCAGTGGCAATGTAAATAGTCTGACTAACTGCAATATTTACACCTTTTGGTCAAACATGTAAAGAGCTTTGAAGTCATCATTCCTACCCCACAACAGAAAAAAGTATTTCAGGCATGGAAAGCCAAGACACTCTGGGGAAAAAAAAAAAACCTAAATGAAAGATCTCGGCGAGTGAGATCCCAGTGGAAAGAATGGGTCATCAAAGAAGGAGGTACCTTTCTCTGAAGGGAGGAGAGAACTTCCACTTTGACCATGGCCTTGTCTAAATATGATCAGAGTCGGTGAACTCAGGGGGCTTCCATAGCCTTGGCAGCTCATGACAAGAGCCTAGGGTGATTACGGATGCCATAAACAAGAGTGTCAATTTGTTAAGTCAACAACAGGAGTCACTGTGCACTAACTCCTCATGTAGGATCTCTGTCCTTAGTGTGCTGTACATTGAGATTTAATGCTATAACTAGTACTCAAACAGTATTTTTCACTTTATGTTTCTGTGTGGGAGCAAACTGTTGAAATCTTTACTTAATGTATGCTAAACTGATCTTCTGTATATAAAGAGAATCGAAAATGAATCTTGATGTGAATGGAAGGGGAGAGGGAGTGGGAAAGGGGAGGGTTGCGGGTGGGAGGGACGTTATGGGGGGGAAGCCATTGTAATCCATAAGCTGTACTTTGGAAATTTATATTCATTAAATAAAAGTTAAAAAAAAAAGAAAAAAGTGGAACAAACTGAAAATCAAAGAATTTAGATCACATGACAAAATATTTCCATAAAAATTGGAGAGACACACAGGTGAGTATAGATAATCACAGGGTATTATCATGCTTTACTGAAAGCAGAATCCCAGGAGCAGAAGCCCTCGCTAGAATCAATATCTTTAAGAATATTTTAAACTGTAATTGACAAAGTGCTAGAGGCTTAGTCTAATTAACTTGATCTAAAATTTACAATTGGTGGCTTCCTAAATACATTGTTTTTATCATACATGTTTGGAAGGAAAACAATACTGTTCTCCTTTTTGCCCATGGCATGATGAGCTATGTAGAAAATCCAAAAGAATCAACAACAAAAACTCCTAAGCTAATAAATGGTTGTAATTTTGCAGGAAACATTGTTTCTGTACTAATGTTGATTACTTGCCTATGTACCAAGAATGAACTAGTGGAATGTGGAATTACAAATGAGAAGCACAATACCATTTATATAAGCACCTCTTAAAAATAAATGCTTAAATTTGAATTTAACAAAATATATGCAAAATCTATATGAAAAATACATAATTGTGATAAAAGAAACAAAAGAAAAATTAAATGGAGATATTCCAGGTACATCTACACAATGGAATATCTCTCAGTGGTAAAAAAAAATTGATCTATCAACCTATGAATTTACATATAGGAACCTTAATTGCAAGTTGCTAAGTAAAATAATCCAGTCCTAAAAGGCTACATACTATATATATCCAATTATATGACATTCTGGGGAAGGCAAAAGTATTCAGGCAATAAAACATTTAGCCATTACCAGGAGCTAAAGGCCCAAGGGTAGGAAGAGATGATGAATAGGTGAATATTTTTAAAGTAATAAAATTATTCTGCATGAATATCTAATGGATTATACATTGCATTATACATTTGACAAAATTGATAGAACTGTAAAACTCAAAGAGTGAACACTAATATAAATTGTGGTTATTACTTAATAATGTGTCTATTTTGGCTCATGAATCATAACGAAAGTATGACAAAATGCAAGCTATTAATAACGGGAACTGTGTGTGCGGCAGTTTATGGGAACTCTTTTTATGCTCTTTTCAATTTTTCTGTAAACCTAAAACTTCTCTAAGAAATCAAATCTAAAATAAAAAGAAAAAAATGATGTTGCTACCACGGAAAGCAGTTTGGTGGTTACTCAAAAAGGAAATGATATTATCATATGATCCAACAATTCCACTCCTAAGAAGTCAAAACAAGTGTTCATATGGTACTGTTAACAATAGCCAAAATATTGAAGCAATCCGATGTCCATTAATGCATTAATGGATAAACCTATCCATATGGTGGAATATCATTCAGCCATAAAAAAGGAATAAAATACAGTATTGATTTATGGTACAACACGGATGAACTTCAAAACCATGCTAAGTGAAAAAGGGCACATACTGTATGAGTCTATTTATATGAAATATCAAGAAAAGAAAAATGCACAGAAATAAAAACAGATTAGTGGTTGCCATGGGCTGGGGAGATGGAAAGGGGACCAATGACTGTTTAATATGTATGGGGTTTTCTTTTGGGGTGATGAAAATGTTTTGGAATTAGATATAAGTGATTGTGTATTTTTAATATACTATATTACACTGAACTACACACTTTAAGATAGTTAACTTACAAACAAGCCATTAAATAAAAAAAAAGTATATAAAGGACTTTGTAGATGAGGAAGCTTCAAATAACCTATTCAAAAGCAAGTTTCCACAAACTACATAATAAGTAGTATGTCTAGATCAATACAAAAGTGCTAAATTTCAAAATGTGACCTCCTAGAATCTGGAAGATAACCTAATGTTGATCAAAAGCATTGGCTCAAAAAATTAGGTGAATTGGTATTTTTTTTCCCAGATCTGGGCTGAGATTTAATTTGTAATCCATAAAAAAAGGGGATAATAATTCCAACTTGCAAGGTTATTTTGAAGATCGGAATTAAGCAAGGAAACTAATTAGCACCGTGTATGGCATATCATTATTTCACTAAGCCAATTTTCTGATATATACAGATAAGGTAATATGTAATTTAATGATTTCTAATTATCAATACATAAATAAGTTCCAAATTTTGGTACTGATTATATATTCTGTAAATGTGAAAAAGATCTTTGTTTTTCAAAATAGAATTCATATAACAATGTATGTATATTCATCTGCTATTTCATAAATTGTTTTAGTGTATTCATATGTCAGTATAAAATTCATATACCAACACATGAATTAGTAATTTAAAATATAAATATTATATCAAATTAGCTTTAGACAGTGGATGAAGGGATTTTTCACCAATTGTTACCATTGTAAACTTGAACAGAAGTTTTTTCTTATTGTTAATTGTTGAATTCTTTACTTAGTGCAAGGTTAATCCTATGAATATAAAACAAACTGCAAGTAGATAATTGTAAAAATTGAGAGGGAATAAGAGAGGAAGGAGGAGGAATGGTGGCAGCAAGGGTGGGAAGGAGGACAGAATGGGAAGTATCACTATGTTCCTAAGTCTGTATATATGAAGTTTGTTCACCTTAAATAAAATTTTTAAAAAATAAACCAACATTATATTCTATTTAAAAAGACCTGGCCAGCGCCGCGGCTCACTAGGCTAATCCTCCGCCTTGCAGCGCCGGCACAACGGGTTCTAGTCCCGGTTGGGGCGCCAGATTCTGTCCCGGTTGCCCCTCTTCCAGGCCAGCTCTCTGCTGTGGCCCAGGAGTGCAGTGGAGGATGGCCCAAGTGCTTGGGCCCTGCACCCCATGGGAGACCAGGAGAAGCACCTGGCTCCTGCCATCGGATCAGCGCGGTGCGCTGACCGCAGCGCGCTGGCCGCGGCGGCCATTGGAGGGTGAACCAATGGCAAAGGAAGACCTTTCTCTCTGTCTCTCTCTCACTGTCCACTCTGCCTGTCAAAAAATAAATAAATAAATAAAATTAAAAACAAAAGACCTTAGGGTTGTTGTTCTCCAATTTTAGTCTATATCAATTATTTAGGGAGTCTGGTGGCCCTCATCCCCAGTGTGTTTGATTCATTTGTTCTCGGGCAAGGCCAGACAACTTGCAGTTCTAACAAGTTCCCAGGTGACGCTGATTAGAAATACTGGTTGCCTTAGGGAATCATTGTTAAAAATTTCACACACACAAAAAAAGAGATCATAATAATGAAAACAGGCATATCATTTATGGTAAAAGCATGCTCTGTATGTTTTTCCACACACTGAAAGATTTTATTCACTAATTTTACTTAAATATTTGTGGGAGTTGCTCTTTTAACTACTTGGAAACTGAAAAAATCAAATTCACTGATGCTATTACTCAAAACTGTGTTTTTCTCAAGAAGAATTATTCTAAATAATTTACCATGTTAAGTCAGTCACACTGAGCATTATTTTTCCATTTGGTAGCTTTTTGGTAATGATTTAAAATGTAAAATACTGTATTCTTGGAATGAATGTCAGTATTTCTTCTATATACTGCATGTCTGCTGCAACCAGAAAATTTTCATTCTCAGGGAATGTAATCACTCCCATGTTTTAAATGATATTTACTAATTCTCTGTTTATTGTTGTAAACGTGTTAAATTTCTATATTTCTGGAGAAAGCTATTTTTAATTGTTTCTTACTCCACATTTCTAAAACTCAAGATTACATACATTATTTATTTGAAAGACTTACAAAGAGAGAGGAAGAAAGAGAGAGAGAGAGAGAGAGAGAAATCTTCCATCTGCTGGTTCACTCCCCAAATGGTCACAATGACAGGGACTGGGCCAGGCTGAAGCCCGGAGTCAGGAGCTTCTGAGTCTGCCACGTGGGTGCTGGGGCCCAAGTACTGGGACATCTTCTGCTGCTTTTCCCCAGGTGCATTAGCAGGGAGCTGGATTGGAAGTGGAGCAGCCGAGTCTCGAACCAGCGTCCATATAGGACACCAGTGTTACAGGCAGCCGCCTTACCTGCTATGCCACAGCACCAGCCTTTACATCCCTACTCTTTTTTTTTTTTTGACAGGCAGAGTGGACAGTGAGAGAGAGAGACAGAGAGAAAGGTCTTCCTTTGCCATTGGTTCACCTTCCAATGGCCGCCGAGGCTAGCGCGCTGCGGCCAGCACACCACGCTGATCCAATGGCAGGAGCCAGGTACTTATGCTGGTAGCCCAAGGGGCGCAGGGCCCGAGGACTTGGGCCATCCTCCACTGCACTCCTGGGCCACAGCAGAGAGCTGGCCTGGAAGAGGGGCAACCGGGACAGAATCCAGCGCCCCGACCGGGACTAGAACCCGTTGTGCCGGCGCTGCAAGGCGGAGGATTAGCCTAGTGAGCCGCGGCACCGGCCTACATCCCTACTCTTATAAAAAGAATATGCATTAAAAGAATTTCCAGTGCAACTTTTTCCTATTGCAGAACTGACTGGCATATATATTTGAGTTATATCTCCATGGCAGCTGTTCTGTGCATTAACCCTTTTATGATACTAGATGATATCGCAATATGATACAGTTTATATATTGAAACAAAGAAGCTCAGATTTTCACAAGTAAAGAAATGCATAAGATATGAAAATTGGACAAGAGAAGATAGGTAGGGTTGGCAATGTTAAGTTCACATTATTGATTCCCCCAAAACAAGAACTGGATTCTAGACGTCAACATTGCTGCATTGAAACACACATCTTAACTAAAAAGAAAAAAATTATGACCTAAAATAAACACAAATATAAGTGATTACTCCAAGGCACAGAATCGTTTGGAAATAAAAATAATCATATAAAGAGTCTTTAGTTATTTATCTTCTAAATGTCAAAGAAGGGACTATCAGGAAGCTAACCTAGTAGTTGTTGAGACTGATATGATATTCTAAGAATTTTTTGTCAGTTTGAAGGATGATTGCCAACACTTTAGAAGTGCTAATGTGAAAGAGTAGAGACAAGCATTTCATTTTATGAAACAAAAATGTAAATAATACAAAACACTCTTGCCAGAGATCTTACAATCCTAAATTTTACTTGCACTAAAATAGAATATTAATTATGGATCCAAATGCAAGAATATAGTCAAATATAAAACTATATCCCAATATCATATGGAATCACCCCCAAAATAGTATCATTCTATTTTTTTCAAGATAAATTCCAGTATTCAATGAAAATTAAATAATTAAAGTCTGTAATTTTATTAGACTTCTCTTTCATGAGGTTGTAGTTTTAGAGAAAATTCTAGCCTTCTGTGAGAACAGAAAATAATCTCTGAAGCAAAAATATATATATTCAGAGAAGCAAGAAAGACTCTGAAAAAAAGGAGATTATCATATCATACAAGCTAATAATAAGATGAAATCTTTTTTCTGAAACATTTCTACTGTCATGGAAGTTTGCAAAAGTAACTATTGCAATTGAAAGACAATTTTTTTTTGGACAGGCAGAGTTAGACAGTAAGACAGAGAGAGAGACAGAGAGAAAGGTCTTCCCTCCGTCGGTTCATTCCCCTAATGGCTGCTACGGCCAACACACTGTGCCGATCTGAAGCCAGGAGCCAGGTGCTTCCTCTGGTCTCCCATGCAGGTGCAGGGCCCAAGCACCTGGGCCATCCTCCACTGCCTTCCCGGGCCACAGCAGAGAGCTGGACTAGAAGAGGAGCAACCGGGGCAGAATCCGGCACCCCGACCGGGACTAGAAACCGGGGTGCCGGCGCTGCAGGCGGAGGATTAGCCTAGTGAGCCGAGGCGCTGGCCTGCAATTTATAGATAATTGTAAAACAAGTCTTGATTGTTCATGAATGAACTATCTCCATCTGTAAAGCAAGTGTTGGGCACTAGTGACGTTTCCATTGCTGCTATTGTACAATATAAATTCCACAGTTAATATTAAAATAAGTCTTTAGCTTGTATAGATATTTGTACTTCAAAGCATGCCACATTAAATTGTATCTGTATAATTAGGTGATATATAAAGGCAAGTATGACTTCATAAAATAAAATATTTCTGGCTTGATGAATAATTTGGGTGATTTGTGCTTCTTTTCATTGTTATGACAACTAGGAGTTATGATGAATGATAAAGGCTTGTTTGGAAACCGCAAATTACAGAACATTTAGGAACGAATTGATTAGAATATCAGATTTGTGATATGTTGAGTATATAATTTACCTAACTTTATACTACCAAATGTAGACGATGCATCATATTCACATGGAGGATGCTTACTTTATTTTTTTTTTCTAAAGATCTATTTGTTTCACAGGAGGGAGGGAGGAGATAGAAAAACAGGAGGGAGAGAGAGAGAGCGAGTGAGCGAGCAGGAGCCTGGAACTCCTACTGGATCTGCCATGAGGGTGGCAGGGACACAAGTACTTGGGCCATCATCTGATGACTTCACAGAGACATAAGCAGGAAGCTGGATCAGAATTGGAGTAGCTAGGACAAGCACTGGCACTCAAATATGGGATGCAGTCATCCCAAGAGGCAGTTTAACTCTCTGAGCCACAAAACCTGTCACTTATATATTTTAAAATTTTGTTTATTACTTTTCATTTTGTTTGAAAGGTAGAGAAACAAAGAGGCAGAAGAAGGAGAGAAATTTTCCATCTGCTGGTTCATTCCCCAAATGTCCATGACAGTGATGGATGGTTAGGCTGGCTCGAAGCCAGGAACTCAGAACTTGCCTGGGTCTTCTACATGAGTGGCAGGGACCCAAGTACATGAGACATCACATGCTGCTGCCCAAGGTGTGAATGAGCAGGAAGCTGAATAAAAAGCAGAGGAGCTGGGACTCAAACCAGGCACTCCAATATGGTATGTGGGCATCCCAAGCACAACTTAAACACCATCCCACAAGCTTACCTCAAAAATGCTTTTTAAAAAGTAGGTTTGCATCAGTCTAATTTCATTCTTCTATATATTATACATTTAGTTTTGTCAGCACCATTTATTGAAAAGATTATCCTTTCTCCAAACTATGGTCTGGGCTCTATTAAAAAATCAGTTAGCTGTATTTATGCGGATTGATTTCTGGGATCACTGTTGTGCTCCTTTGACCTATGTGTCAGTTTTTATGCCAGTACCAAGATGTTTTCATTACAATGGCTTTGTAGTATGCCTTGAATTGAGGTATTGTGATGCCTCCAGCTTATTTATTTATTTATTTTTGCTCTGTATCATTTTGACTATTCTGGATATTTTGTGGTACCATATGGATATTAGGATTGCTTTTTCTAATTCTCTAAAGAATGCCATTGGTATTTTGATAGGGATTTTGCATTGGGTTTGTAAATTGCCTTAGGTAATACAGACATATTTCAGATGTTGATTCTTCCAATCCATGAGCAAAGAATATCTTTCTTTGTGTGTGTGTGTGTGTGTGTGTGTGTGTCCTTGATGATTCATACAATTCACCATATAAAAAAGCAACTCAAGATGGTTTATTTTTTGTGAGTGTATCCTTTTTTATGCTTAAATTCTCTTTAATTTTCTTACCCCTTACTATGTGTCCACAACAGCAAACTAGACATGACTGAAAGCAGGTGAATATCAATCAACAGTCTACATTTCCCTAAACACAGTGAAAACAAAAGTTATCTCAAACCTAAGATATATTTCACATATTTACATACTTCCAGTTACATATAGCCTTCTCCTCCCCTCTCCCTCATTTTTTTATTATTTAATAAATGTGAATTTACAAAGTGCAACTTTTGTATTGTTGTGCCCCCCCAACCTCCCTCCTTCCTGCGGCCCTCCCCTCTCCCACTCCCTCTCCCATCCCACCCTTCATCGAGTTTCATTTTCAATTACTTTCATATACAGAAGATCAACTTAGTATATACTAAGCAAGGATTTCAACAGGCTGTACTCACACAACCGCACAAGGTACAGGGTATTATTTGACTAGTAGTGTTGTTTTTAAGTTTCATAGTAAAACACATTAAGGACAGAGGTCCTACGTGGGGAGCAGGTGCACAGTGACTCCCGTTGTTGATTTAACAATTGGCACTCTTATTTATGACGTCAGCAATCACCTGAGACTCTTGCCATGAGCTGTCTAGGCTATGGAAGCCCCTTGAGTTCACCAACTCTGAACTTGTTTAGTCAAGGTCATATCACAGTGGAGGTTCCTTCCTCCCTACGGAGAAAGGCTCCTCCCTCCCTCAAGATGGTTTAAAGACTTAAATTTAAGACTTGAGACTATGAAGCTGCTAGAAGAAAATGTAGGGGAAGCATGTTAGTGTAGGAAGATATTAGTGTAGGTGATGACTTCTTGGATAAGGCCCCAAAGCACAGGCAACAAAAACAATGGTAAAGATAAATGGAATTCTATCAAACTCAGAAGCTTCTGCGCAGCAGAAGAAACAATAGAGTGAAGAGACATACAATATAATGGTAAAGAAGCATTTGCAAGCTGCCTATCTTACAAAGGACTAATATCCAAAATGTATCAGCAAGTCAACAAAACTCAACTGTGGGGAGCAACTGGGAGCAACCCGGACTAGACTAAGTTACTGGAATTAAGACTTATTCTATGCATCTGCTCTCCCACAATATGGCACTGAGAAGGGAGAAACAGCTTCTACACAGCTGCCTCCAGTTCAACCAATAAACTGTAGGACCTACTCCTGATTGGAGGAGAGCAGCGTACTCGGCGTGTGGGTAGCAGAGTTGGGATTGGCGGAAGAGGACTATAAAGGAGGAGAGAGACAACATGCACAAGGAACATCTAAGAGGAACATCTATCTGAAGGAACACCTGTGCAGCCCCCGAGAGAGCCGGCCGGCGGTGTGCCGCTCCCCCGCGGAAGTGGGGAAAGTGGCTAGGGGGAACCGCCCTTCCACGGAGGTGGAAGGGTCGGTAGCCAACCCGGGAAGAACCAGCAGCAAACCCGGGAAGGGCCGAGCAGACAAAAGAACAGCGCAGGATCCTGTGTCGTTCCTCCACGAAGAGGGGGAGCGACACTCAACAACATAAAAGCAACCAAATTCATTTAAGAAATAGGCAAAGAACCTCAATAGACAGTTTTCAAAGGAAGAAACACAAATGGCCAACAAATATATAAAAAAAAATGCTCAACATCTGAATATAGACCTACCATATGACTCAGCCATCCCACTCCTGGGAATTTACCCCAAGGAAGTGAAATCAGCATATGCAAGAGTTTTCTGTACCCTCATGTTCACTGCAGCTCAATTTGCAATAGCTAAGATATAGAATCAACCCAGATGTCCATCAACTGAAGAAAAGATAAAAAATTATGGTATATACATACTGTGGAATACTACACAGTATTTACAGCAATAAAAATGAAATCCTGTCATTTGCTACAAAATGGATACAACTTGATACCATTGTACCTGGTGAAATAAGCCAGTCCCAAAGAGACAAATATCATACATTCTCTCTGATCTGTAGTAAAAATAGTAGTAAAAATAGATTACCTGAAGGTAATCTATTGGTGTGAAATCGACACTTTGTGATGCGATGATTTTGAACAGCCCTTGTCTTGACTGTTGAGGAACAATGTTGTTTGGTTGGTTGGTTTTCTTTTTTCTTCATACTATTTGTTGAACTCTCTAATCAGTGTAGGGTTAATATTGTGAGTATAAGGTTAACTGAAAACAGATCTTTGTAAAAATAAGAATGGGAATAGGACAGGGAGGAGAAAGAACGGCAGGAGTATGGTGAGGAGGGAGGTAGGGTGGGAAGAATCACCATGTTCTTAATATATATGAAAAGCATGAAGTTTGTATTCCTTAAATAAATTTTTTTTAAAAAGATACAAAGGAAAGAATGTTTAACATCACTAACCATCAGGGAACTTCAAATGAAAAGCAAAATGAGATAGCATTTCTTCTCTCTCAGAATTGCTATTATATGAAAGACAGAGTATCAAATGCTGGCGAGGATGTGAAGAAAGGGGAACTCTTAAACACTGTAAGTGGAAATGTAAATTAGTGCAGCCACTTTGATAAACAATATGGAGATTTCTTTAAGACTGCTCCACTTCCAATCCATATGGTTCAGCTATGCCACTCTAGGTATATACCCAAAAGACATGAACACATTGTTTCAAAGAAACAACTGTATCACCATGTTTATAGGAACACTGTTCACAACAACAGCCAAAAAACAGAATCAACCAAGGTGTCTATCATCAGGTGGATGGCTAAAGAAAATGTGAGACACACACACACACACACACACTGGAATATTATTCAGCCATAAAAAGGATGAAACTCTACCATTTCTATGAAAATGAATGCAACTGGAGGACAAGATGTTTAGTGAAATAAACCAGACACAGAAAGACAAATGCCACAGGTTCTGTCTTATATGTAGGGGCTAAATTTAAAAAGAAAAATCTAAAAAAAGAAAGAAATTTCTGTGTGTACCAGTATTTCTGCAAAATTAGCTTTGTCAAACTTTATTTTATACCTTTGCTAAACCAATGGCTCACAATTATATACTACTATAGTTTTAATGAACTGTGATTATTTTAAAAGTTGCTGTATATGAGTGAAATGGTCACCTTTTCATTTGCTTATTGTTTATAGCCCTTGCCTACATTCCTGTTGAACTAGAGTCTTTTTACTTGTTGAACTCTCTATTGAGTGAAGCATTAAACCTTTGACTAAAATGTAAATTAAAAATGCCTTTTGACTATAATATAAATTAAAAATATGCTATGTTAATAAGAAAGAAAAGGAAGGAAAAAAGGAAGGAAGGAAGGAAGAGGGAAGGGGGGAGGAAAGGAAGGGAAGTATCATTATATTCTTGGAATTTATCTGCTAACTATGTTTAATTTCTGTATTAATATCATATTAACAAAAGAATTGATGAGATTGTATTGTAGTAATTATCATGCATTTTCTATGACCCCGATAATCTAATATATTAGTAAAATTACTTAAAAATAAAAGGTAAGTATATTTAGGTGCAAAAATGGTAGGTTTTTAGGTATCACCTAAGAGTCTGGTTCTCGTTCCTGAATGCATATTATAACTACTTAGAGTTTTTTTTAAAAAGATTTATTTTATTTATTTCAAAGACAGAGTTACAGAGAGAGGTGGAGATAGAGAGATAATGAGAAGTTTTCCATCTGCTGGGTCACTCCCCAAATGACCACAACACTGGAGCTGGGCTGATCTGAAGCCAGGAGCCAGGAGCCAGGAGCCAGGAGCTTCTTCCAGGTCTTCCATGTGGGAGCAGGAGCCTAAGCACTTGTGCCATCTTCCATTGCTTTCACAGGCACAATACCAAGGAGCTGGATCAGAAGTGGAGCAGCCAGGACTCAAACCGGAGCCCATATGGGATGCTGGAGCTGCAGGCCAGGGCTTTAAACCACTGTGCCACAACACTGCCCTCTAGGAGTTTTTGTAATATAGCAATAGCCATGTTCCATTTCATATCTATTAAATCTTAAATATCTGGGGGTGAAGATGGATATTAATATTTTAAAGCTCATCAGGTAAATGTAATTAGGACTGAAAACCAACATTAATGAAACAGAACCTGTGGGATCAGAAGCAAGTTATAGAGGCCAGCATCATGGTATAGCAGGTTAAGCCACTTCATACAGCACCAGCATCATATTTTGGCATCAGTTCGAGCTCTGGCTGCTCCACTTCCAATCCAGCTCCCTACTGATGGGCTTGGTAAAGCAGTAGAGGATTGCTCAAGTCCTTGGACCCAGGCACCCATGTGGGGGACCTGGAAGAAGTTCCTGGCATCTGACTTTGGCCTGGCCTGGTCCTGGCCATTGCAGCCATTTGGGGAATGAATCAGTATATAGAAGACCTCTCTTTCCATTTCTCTCCTGTCTCTCTCTATGTAATTCTGCCTTTCAAATAAATAAAATAAATTTAAAAAAAATAAAATGTCAGGAGAGCTGAAGTCAGTTCTCAGCTCTGTCTCTTAAAAAAAAGAAGCAAGCTTTATTAGCTCCTAGATGACATGAGGCCCACTGCAAACTTCTTTGAGGAAAGCTTTGCCCCCTTAACTGAAGACTGATTGATACAACTATTTTCCTGATTTTATTCTTTCATTCCCAATAGGGATGCTGAGGAAGGATGAGGTCTTTTAGCTGCAGATCAATCTTTCTGGAAATCCCACAATACAATGTTTTCAGTCAAGGTTTTTTAGTTCTCCCTCAAGATCAAGATGATGATTGTTCAAGAGTTATGATTTCTAATTATGCTTATATAGAATTTCCTCTCTAGGCTCTACGAGGATTATGCTTATTTGTATATCTTGTTTTATTGATATTTTTGAAATGTCTGTCACCAAATTCCATAAACCTAACTCTTCCTTTTGCGTTGATAATTGAATTTTTTCTACTATTCTTTTCCATCTGGCAGATTCCAGGATTGCTTAACACATACTTGCTGTTTCTGTGTGATAGCTTGGTAAAAGTAAGTTTTCACTTTAAGCTTGGAACAATTTGCAATAATTGATTGACACCAGAAAAAAAGTTGTCTGTGGCTATTTTCCTGGCTAGCATAAAATGTTTAAAATGGGTAGAAGTTAAAATATGAATGACTACTGAAAGAGGAAATTAGAAGTAGAATGGGAATACAGTGTCAACACTATCCAGTACTGAGCACAAAGTCCTTGACAGGAGCGAGTCTCAGCAAGTTATTTTGCATTATTTGTAGAAGTTGAAAATAAGTTGAAATAATGAGATTTTATAATGTACTGCTATTCTTTAAAACTTTTTTAAAGCTTTTATTGTCGCTCCCCCTCTTCGTGGAGGAACGACACAGGACCCTGCGCTGTTCTTTCGTCTGCTCGGCCCTCCCCGGGTTTGCTGCTGGTTCTTCCCGGGTTGGCTACTATCCCTTCCACCTCCGTGGAAGGGCAGTTCCCCCTGGCCACATTCCCCACTTCCGCAGGGGAGCGGCACACCGCCGGCCGGCTCTCTCGGGGGCTGCACGGGTTCCCTTAGATGTTCCCCATAGATGTTCCCCATAGATGTTCCCGGTGCATGCCGTCTCTCTCCTCCTTTATAGTCCTCCTCCGCCAATCCCAACTCGGCTGCCCACACGCCGAGTACGCTGCTCTCCTCCAATCAGGAGCAAGTCCTACAGTTTATTAGTTGAACTGGAGGCAGCTGTGCGGAAGCTGTTTACTTCTCTCCCAGCGCCATATTGTGGGAGAGCAGATGCATAGAATAAGTCCTAATTCCAGTAACTCAGTCTAGTCCGGTTTGCTCCCCACATTTATTTTTATTTATTTGAAAGGCAGAGTTACAGAAAAAGAGAGGGATAAATCTTCGATTTGCTGGTTCACTCACCAAATGGCCACAGAACTGAAGCCAGGAGCCAGGAGCTTCATCGTGGTCTCCTACGTGAGTGCAGGGGCCCAAGGACTTGGGCCATCTTCTGCTGCTTTCCCAGGCACACCAAAAGACAGCTGAATCAAAAGTGGAGCAGCCAGGACTCCAACTGGTGCCCATATGGGATCCTGCCATTGCAGGCAGCAGCTTAACCAGTTATGCCACAATGCAGGTCCCATTGTACTCTTATTTTAAAATTTCCATATTTGGAATCCTAAATCAGAGCTCTTTGAAGGTACCATAATAATACTGTTAAGTGATGCTATGTGAACAAATAATTTACCAGATGTTCTTATTCTTATTTTATTTGTGATGGCTGAATGGTGATAAAAGCATAGTTAACTTCCATACTTTTTTTCAGAACTATTGTTCTAATAATGGAAAATGTTTATATAAATAAGAAATGAAAGGGAGGAAACAAGACTTGAGAAAGAGAAAAAAACTGAAGTGAGGTAAGTCGACACAATAAGAATAGCTTTTACTTTTTCACTTTTTAAAAATAATTAAGACTCGGCTGGCGCCGCGGCTCACTAGGCTAATCCTCCGCCTTGCGGCGCCGGCATACCGGGTTCTAGTCCCGGTCGGGGCGCCGGATTCTGCCCCGGTTGCCCCTCTTCCAGGCCAGCTCTCTGCTGTGGCCAGGGAGTGCAGTGGAGGATGGCCCAAGTGCTTGGGCCCTGCACCCCATGGGAGACCAGGAGAAGCACCTGCCTCCTGCCATCAGATAAGCGGGATGCACCGGCCGCAGCGCGCCGGCCACGGCGGCCATTGGAGGGTGAACCAACGGCAAAGGAAGACCTTTCTCTCTGTCTCTCTCTCTCACTGTCCACTCTGCCTGTCAAAAAATAAATAAATAAATAAATAATAATTAAGACTCGAGGCTGGTGCTGTGGCCCAGCCGGTTAACAGCCATCCCATATGGGTGCCGGTTTGAGCCCTGGCTGCTCCACTTCCGATCCATCTCTCTACTATGGCCTGGGAAAGCAGTAGAAGATGGTCCAAGTCCTTGGGCCCCTGCACCCACGTGGGAGACCCAGAAGAAGCTCCTGGCTCCTGGCTTCGGATAGGCGCAGCTCTGGCCATTGCTGTCATCTGGGGAGTGAACCATCAGATGGAAGATCTCTCTCTGCCTTTCTACCTCTCTCTGCAACTCTGTCTTTCAAATAAATAAAATAAACCTTAAAATAATCAAGAGTCAGGGGAGGTAAAGTCTTTGTAACTTTGTCTTTTTTTCTTTTTTAATTTTATTTTTATTTATATAAGATGAACAAATTATATGTATTTCATATATACAGATTGAAGAGAATAATGATACTTCCCAACCTATCCTCCATCCCGCCCATGTTGCCACTCTCCCTCACCCTGCCTTTCTTGTTTTTTCTTTTACTTTTTACAATGACAGAGTTTCAGTTTATTTTATAATTACAAGCTTAACCCTCTGCTGAATAAAGAATTCAACAATTAGTAAGTAGCAAAAACCACTGTTCCCCAAGAGTATAGACAAGGGCTATAAACAATAATCAAATCTCAAAATGTCAATTTCACTTTAATTTGAGTGGCAGAGAAAGAGACAGATAGAACAGAACTGCCATCCATGTGTTCCATTCCCCAAGTGCCCACAGCATCCACGACTGGGCTGTGCACAAGCTGTGAGCCAGGAACTCAACACAAGTCTCCCAGGAGGGTGCCAGTGACCCAACTACTTCAGCCATCACTTGCTGCTTCTCAGGATACACATTAGCTGCAAGTGGAAGTGAAGGCAGGACTTGAACCCAGACACTCTAATATGGAATGAGAGCATCTAAACTGGCAGATTAACTTCTAGGATAATGTCTGCCCTACTTTTCCCTATCTTTCCCCAAAAATTTCAACCTTGAAACAGAAAAAAAGACAGAATGCAAAGCAATCTAAGTTTTGATATTGCTTTACAACATCTAAACTGGAGGCAGTGAGAGCATAATCAACAAGTCATATCAGAAAATTCTACTATGCATGATAAACAAAGTTGAAGCTAAAGCCAAGTAATCTCAAAAACTGGAAAGGGCACTGAGTTAAAACTACTTCTATCCAAAGGGATTATTTTACTCTTAAAGAAATAAGTTCAACAGATTTAATAATGCCTATGCATGGTTTTTTTTCTAATTCAAGTTATTAAATTTTTAGAAGGGCCACATAAGATAATTGAAAGCATTTAACAACTGATCTGAATGGTATCTTATTAAATATTTGCACAAATATATTCACTACTTTAACAATACTATTTTTTGAGTAGCTTGCCATCAATCTAAATGCAGTAATGGCTAAAAGGTCAGATTCCAGTTACTTGATTCTCAATCACAGGCAATTTTGTTCCACAGTGGAAACTGGGCGATGTTTGAAGACATTTTGAGCACCACACAATGCAAAGATGGTCAATTTGCAACAAGGAATTGTTAGATCCAAAATGTCAATAGGGCAAGGTGAAGAAGCCTTGCCCTACCAGGCTTAGTACCCACCATAATATTACCAATTCACAGAAAAGCAACCACCAAAACTTAAAAATTTTTAAATGGAGAATTTCATCAAATTCTTCACCAAAAAAAAGATTTTAAAAGTGTGACCAAAATAAGTCTCCAAGTAGCTCATTTGTTAGCCAATCAAGGAAAACTATTTACTAATGTGGAGTTAATTATCTTAATGTTTTGTTTGACTGTATCATTGAAATATATGCATCTGGAGAAAAAACCACTTAAGACTGTTAGCCTTTGACAAAGAATAGTTGAGCAATGAGTTGAGGACATTGGAAGCAAAGTCAATAGTCAATTTGAAAATAAGAGTAATGACTTCAAGTACTTTGGCTCCTGATGAGCTGTTAACAGATATAACCAATAATTCACAATTGTTGCTTATTCAAGGGGTCAAAACTGACAATGAAGTGAATGGAAAATTATTCTATATGAATAGACTGCATGGAATGACTTCAAGCAAGAATAGTTGCAAGAAATTCATAAAATATGAATTCAATAACCCTGAAATGGAATCACATTGGTTAGAAATTGGTGTTGGTGAAAATATGGACAGAAAATGGCTTAAATTTAAAAAGCTTGCAAACATGTAAATTTTTAAAGCCTTTTGGTGTCTTTATGGTATTATTAATTACAAGGCACTGATTTGATCACTACATATAGATATATTAAAATGTCACAATGTAGCCATATATATGTACAATTATTTTTAAATAAGATATAAAACACAAATGTTCTACAGAAAAGAGTTGAATACATTATGTTATTACATAAAATGTTAATGCATTAAATGTTAATTTAATTAATGTTAATGCATTAAAACAGTAGTGTCAATAGGGACTTTTATTCATGATTATGAATTGTACCATCACTAGTTTTGTGAATTTTTGTTAGTGGAAATTCCTGATATCCAAATTTGTTCTACTACATAGCAGATTTATGGGTTAGTAGTGGCAAAGCTTAACTTTTTCAAAAGCTGGAACAAGACCGAAATTTTTTCTTAATGAAGATAATTGCCTCCATCTACTGCTGTCAAAGTTAGAATAACTTTGGAAGTTTGCTTTTGCTGCAGACTTCAAAGTGTATCTTAAAAAGTTAAACCCAAAATTATAAGGCAAAAAAACATATTTATGAGAAACACATTGTGTTAAAATCATTTCAATGCCAACTAATACTGCTTGAATTACAGGTAATGTCCAGCTGCTCTATTTATTCTTAGTACTTCCAAAATTTAAAATAAAAAGTGAAATCTCCTTTACAACATAAATTTATATGTCATGGATATATGTCCTCTACCCAAATTACAGTCCCCAATGTTTTTCAGGTCTTTTATGTAAGTGCAAAGGAAATTTCAGTATTTCAAAATCTATTTAACTACACAATTAATGAGCTTCTGTTTAAACTTTAATTGGAAGCGATTAATTTGCAATATAATTTTATGCTAAAATGCATATCAAGAGGAAAATCAAATGGAATTATAGAAATTCCTTTCCAGTGATTAATATGAGCATTAAATCACTGACCTTTGGACTAATATCAATATTTGATAGCACTTGTCTGTGTGAAAACAAATTTTCAAAGATGAAATATATAGGGGCTGTGCTGTGGTGCAGCAGGTTAAAACCCTGGCCTGAAGTGCTGGGATCCCATATGGGAGCCGGTTCTAGTCCCAGCTGTTCCACTTCCAATCTAGCTCTCTGCTATGGCCTGGGAAAGCAATAGAAGATGGCCCAAATTCTTGGGCCCCTGCACCCACGTGGGAGACCTGGAAGAAGCTCCTGGATCCTGGCTTCGGATTGGCACAGCTCCGGCCATTGCGGCCATCTGGGGAGTGAACCAGTGGATGGAAGACCTCTCTACCTCTCTCTATCTCTGCCTCTCCTTTGCTCTCTGTGTAACTGTCTTTCAAATAAGTAAGATAAAATCTTTAAAAAAAGATGAAATATGTAAAATCTCATTATATGTCAGCAGCAACACACAGACATTTCCCATAGATCTTGATAATAAAAATCACCAACTTTGAATACCAATTAAGTGAAATACTATTCCTCTAAAAAGAATTACATTTCACACTGGGCCAGTATTGTGGCATAGCAGTTTAACCTGCAAAATGTGACAGCAGTATCCCATTTGGGAACACCTGTTCAAGTTTTACTTCCTCTACTTCCAATCCCACTCCCTGCTAATGTGTCTGGGAAGGCAGTAGAAGATGGTCCAAGTACTTGGGTCCTGGCCACCCATGTCAGAGATTCATTTAGAATTCCTAGCTCTGAGCTTCAGCCTGACCAAGTCCTGGCCATTGCATCCACTTGGAAAGTGAACCAGCAGATGAAAGATACCCCCACCCTGCCCTCAATGTTTCCTCTTGGCTCACAAATCTCAAAATATTTATTGTATATGACCATTTACAGAAAGAGTTTGTTGTCACTTGCCTTAAGCCACTGAGATTCTGTTGTTTTTTTTTTTTTATCACTGTAGCATAACATAGCTATATCACAAGTATTGTAAAAAAGATACACATAGAAGAGATGTTATATGGAAAGAATATGCATAATTAAAATGCAATTAAATATATAGGGTACAAGAAAACAGTCATTCAAATTGTTATAGTCTTAAGAGGAGGGTAGGAACAGATTAAGAAAAGGAATATTAAATTGTGTTGAAACCATTATTTTGCAATTCCTTTAAAAAATACTAGTCTTAAGGTGCTCTTAGGTCACTCATGTGAAGGACTATCACACACACAATAAATCTTGGAAGTGTTATTAATTATAATTTTCTTAATTGAAAACAATGCTACTAATTTATAAGTTAAACTTAATTTTGAGTAAAAAGTATAATTTCAACACCTTTTAGATTCATATTCTTATATGAATCAGTTTATCTAAAATTAAATTCAAGAAGCAAAACATAGAAAAATATTTTAGGAAAAGGAATATAATAATATGTATGCAATCACTTTATTTCAAAATTTTCGTGGGTTACTTATATCTAAAATACCATCTACTGCATCAAAATTTCCTTGAAGGAAGATTCCAAATCTTATTTATATTTCCCATAATGCTCAATAACAGCAGACATACAGTGTTTCTTAAAGAGATGAATAAATAAAGGTAATTAATAAGTTTAGTTTTCCAAAGTTAAATATGATGAACTTGAAAAATTTGAAATCCACATATAGGAGTATTTATGTGTCTGTCTGTTTATTAGGCTGTCAATGGAAAGAATCAGCATATATTTGTGTTACTATTATTTATACTAAGCATTTTTGATGTTGATGCCACAATACATGTAAATAGACTTTTGACTATCAATCTTAACATTGTGGAATCTTATTTAGCAAAATATATTGTTCAGAAATCATAATTTTGCTTTATGGCACATTCCTTAGGCAAATATACATCTCAAATCTGAAAATTTGATGTTCACGTAAAATATCTTCAATGGTTAGTGTTTCATTAATAGTGTAATTGTGTTTCAGTTACTATTCTCTGGGAATTTTGTCATAATCTTATAACCTAAGTTTCAGAATATTAAGATCCCATTGAATATAGATGACATCTGTTCTTTTTATTCCATGTTTCAGAACATTACACAATATGTCACACATAGAATCCTACTAACTTACATGGTAGAGATAGAGTTTTTAAAAAGCGGTTCCTTTTATGGTATCAACCAGACTGCTTTTTGACTTCTAGAGTTCTCGCAAGGGTTATTTCAAATCAGAATTTCAGAGATAAATGCAAATGAGAAATGGCATATTAGGCATACAAAAAGGCTTTTAACAAAGTAAAAGGGACTAGTGCCCATGTTGACTTCAGTGTCATAGTATTACCTCCACAAACTGCTACAGACTACACAACTGTGGCACTCATAGACACTGATGACATTGGTTACATTGTCATCATTGTCTACATTGTCATACATTGGTTACAGCTGAAAAGAATCAGTTACATTCTTTCACTCAGAAACTAAAATTCTGGATAACAAAGAACCAAAGCCAAAGCAACTAACCAACTGATATCCCACATTCCATCAGAACAAAAAGTGATTTACAACAAAAACTACTCCATAAAGAAGCAGCAATTATACCACATATGCATTTGTTAATATAGAGACAAAGAAAACACGAAGAAGCAAAGAAACATGAAACTTCCAAAGAATACAATATTTCTTCAGAAATAGATCCTGATTTGAAGGTAACCTATGAAATGCTTGTAAAAGAATTCAAAATAATTATCCTAAGGACACTCAATGAGATGCAAAAGAATAAGTTAGATAATTCAAAGAAAGGAAAAAATAATGCATGACATGAATGAAAAATTCAACAAACAGATAGAAATCATTTAAAATAATCAGAATTGAGTGTACAGAATTACACTCTCAGATGTATGGTCAATTGACTTTGAATAGGAATTCCAACACAATTCAATGGAGAAAGAATAGTGTTTTCAACAAATGGTGTCAAAACAACTATGCAAATGAATGCAGTTGGACTCCTACCTCACAACATAAAAAAATTTTACACAGAATGGATCTTAACCTAAATATAAGAGTAACATCTACAAAAACAATTAGTAAAACAACACCAAAAGCACAAGTGGCAAGATAAATAAGAAATGGGATGTTATCAAATTAAAAATATCCATTCTTCAAAGTATGCTATCAAGAAGTAAAAGGAGGGATTGTGGTTGCAGTGCAATGACTTAAGCTGTTGCTTGCAATGCTGGCATTCCATGTCAGAGTGCTGGGGTTTGAGTCCTGGATGTTCTACCTCTGATTCAAGCTCCCTGCTAATGTATCTGAAAAAGCAACAGAAGATGGGCCAAATGCTTGCTCTCCTGACACTCATACAGAGAAACTAGATAGCATTCCAGGCTCCTGGATGTGGCCTGTCCTAGCTTCAATCTTTGAAGTCACATGGGGGAGTAATCTAGCAAATGAAATAATTCCCTTCCCTTCCCCCTCATCTCTCTCTCTCTCTCTCTCTCTCTCTCTGTGTGTGTGTGTGTGTGTGTGTTTGTATGTTAGTCTGCCTGCCAAATAAAGAAATAAAATACCTTTTTAAAAAGAAGTAAAAGGAGGAGTGGGCCTTTAACCTAGCAATTAGGATGCCCAATAAGATGTCCAGCACCCAGCTGGAGGGCCAGGGTTCAATATGCCGCTACAGTTCCTGACTCCAACTTCCTATTGATGTAGACTTTAGGAGGCAGAGGTAATGGTCCAACAAATTTGATTCATAACACCAACTTGGGAGGCCTGGATTAAATTGCCAGCTCCTATGTTCAGTCAGCCCTAGCTCAGGCTCTGGTAGGCATTTCAGTAGTAAACCAGGCGATTGGAGCTCTCTCTCTCTCTCTCCCCCCCCCTTCTCCTGGTTTCCCTCGCTCTCTCACTCCCTTGCTCCCTCTCTCCCTATCACAAATAAATAAGGAAAAGGAAAACCTATAGAATGTTAAAAAAGTTTTTCAACTCATGTACCTGTAGGGAAGTTGTATCTAGAATATATTAAGAACCCTTAAAACTCACATAACTCAGTAATAAACACACACTAGCCAATTATAAAATGAGAAAACTAAATAATCAGTCATCTTTGCAAAAAATATACAACAGGTTAAAACCATATTTGTTATTACTAGTAGTAAACATGGAATTACAAATCAAAATAATTACAAGAATATTTCCAAAAGCTCATGGAAAATAAAATTAAAAGCATAAGTTTATTTTACTACAAAAATATTTGAAATCTATGTTTAGTTTTCTCATAATACACATTTTACACATAGTATGAAACAAAATAAACTCATACTTTTAATTTCATTTTTCCACAATCTTTTTGAAATATCAGATATAGCACTCCACAGTCATCACAATGTCACTGGAGATACATTGAAAAACAATCTAACACTTTCTTGAAAAGTTAAACATATACTTACTATTTGACCTAACAGTTCCACTCCTAGACATACCAAAATTAAATAAAAATCTATGCCCACAAACTTGTACATGTAGATACATGGAAACATTATTCATATGTGCTAAAAGGTGGAAACAACCCATATGTCTATAAACTGCTAAGTGGACAAATGAAATGTAGTTTTCCATACAATGAATATAAAATGCCAATATACAGGAATTAAGTGTTAATGCATGGTACAACAATGATGAACCTGGAAAACATTATCCCAAGAAAACGCAACCAGTGAAAAAAATATCACATATAACACAATTTCATTTACATGAAATGTCTAGAATGGGAAAATCAGCAAAGACACAAAGTAGTTTAGGGATTGCCTAGGGTTGGGGTGGGTATGGTGGAGGTAGTTGGGAAAATGAAGAGTCAGTGCTAATGGGCTTGCGGTATTTTGAGGGGTGTTAAAAATGTTTTGAAATTGATTGATGTTGAACTCTAAATATACTAAAGGCACTGTATTGTTCAATTAAAATTAGTGAATTGTATGGTATGTAAATTGTATTTCAGTAATACTTTTTTAAAAAAAGATTTATTTATTTATTTGAAAATCAGAGTTAAAGACAGAGAGAAGGAGAGGCAGAAAGAGAGAGAGAGGTCTTCCATCCACTGGTTCACTCCCTAATTGGCCGCAACAGCTGGAGCTGCACTGATCGGAAGCCAGGAGCCAGGAATTTCCTCCAGGTCTCCCATGCGGGTGCAGGGGCCCAAGGACTTGGGTAATCTTCCACTGCTTTCCCAGGCCATAACCTGGGATTGGAAGAGGAGCAGCCGGGACTCAAAGTGGCACCATATGGGATGCCGGCACTGCAGGCAGCAGACTTAACTGCTACACCACAGCGCCGACCCCAGTAACACTTTTTTATAAAAAAAGACCATCTCATTTTAAAAGAATATTAGGTATTAGTTTAAAACATCATTGGGGCCGGCGCCGCGGCTCACTAGGCTAATCCTCCGCCTTACGGCGCCGGCACACCGGGTTCTAGTCCCGGTCAGGGCGCCGGATTCTGTCCCGGTTGCCCCTCTTCCAGGCCAGCTCTCTGCTGTGGCCAGGGAGTGCAGTGGAGGATGGCCCAAGTGCTTGGGCCCTGCACCCCATGGGAGACCATGATAAGTACCTGCCTCCTGCCATCAGATAAGCGGGATGCACCGACCGCAGCGCGCTGGCCGCGGCGGCCATTGGAGGGTGAACCAACGGCAAAGGAAGACCTTTCTCTCTGTCTCTCTCTCTCACTGTCCACTCTGCCTGTCAAAAAAAAAAAAAAAACAATCATTGGAAGATGACTCTGATTCTCCATTAAGTAGGGAATTCCGAACAATACTATATGCTATAACACTGACATTAAAAACACTTGGAAGGGGCTGTCACTGTGGCCTAGTAAGCTAAGTCCCCACCTGTGGTGCTGGCATCTCATATGGGTGGCATTTGTGTCCCAGCTGCTTCTCTTCCAATCCAGCTCTATGCTATGATCTGGTAAAGCAGTAGAAGATGGCCCAAGTGCTTGGGCTCCTGCACCCACATGGGAGACCTGGAAGAAGCTCCTGGCTCCTGGCTTCAGATAGGAGCAGCTCCAGCTATTGCGGCCAATTGGGGAATGAACCAGCAGATGGAAGGCCCCCCACCTCCTGCCACCGCCTCTCCTTCTCTCTCTGTGTAACTCTGACTTTCAAGTAAATAAATAAATCTTTTAAAAATGATATATTTTCTCAAAAATGAAGGTGAGAAGAGGGAATGGAGACATGAGGTCAGTAGGAGGAAGAGAAGGGGAGGGAGGGAGGGAGAATGGGAATATCATTATATTCTTGGAATTGTATCCATGAACTATATTGAAACTGTTCAAAACTAAAAAAAAAAAAACTTAAAAAAGTTAAAAAACAAATAAATAAAAATAAAAAACATGTGGTTTACACATGATGGAATATTACTTGGCCACAAAAAAGAATGAAATCCTGTCTTTTACAAATGAATCCTGACTTTTAAGATGAATGCAACTAGATACCATTGTGCTTAGTGAAATAAGCCAGACCCCAAAGAAATATATGTTTTCTCCGATTTATGGTAGCTAACATATAGAGTACCAAAAACCCCTCTTAATGCATGACTGAAATTGATTTATAGTCCTTGTTTACAGTCCTGTGGAACAGTGGCCTTTCTGTGTTTGTCTTGCAGAATACTATATTTAGTTGAACATTAAGCCTGTGATTATAAAACAAACTGAAAGAATGTTATCACAAAAGCTAAAAAAAAAAAAGAAAGGAAGGAGGGAAAGAGGCAGGGAGGAGGAGGGAAATACTGTTATGTTCTTAGAATTGTATCTATGAAATATGTTCTCATTACATTAATAACAAAAAAAAATTAAAAACTGTTCCTACTCTGAGAGTAAAATTATATAAGGAACTTAATTTATCTTGTTCTCCCTCCCTTTAATCCATCAAAGGTGACTTGAAATCACAACGTAACAAAGAAATCCAAGAGCACTGAACACTTTTACATAGAAGAAAATATGATATACAGAATAATATTCCCTATAATATTCCATAAAACTGAGTACATGTTTGGACTCTTTGCAATGCCAAAATCCCACACTGGTGTGCCTGTGTTCTAGTCTTAACTCCATTTTCAATTCCAGATTCCTGCTAATGGGCACAGTAAGAGGAAACACATAATGATTCTAATAGATGCGTCTCTGCCACTCAGATGGGAGACCTGGATAGAGTTCCAGGTTCCTGACTTTGGCCTGTTCTAGTTCCATGTATTGTGGCTATTTAGGGAATAGAGTAAACCAGCAGATGGGAGATCTTGCTCTCTCTCACTCCCTCTCTCTCTCCATTTCATATAAATAAAAAAAAAAAAGCAAACAAACATTTTTAAAAACTTCACAAAAGAATGAAGAAACAAAGTTCTCTAGAAAGCTTCCAACATTTGAATTAATTATTCAATTACATTGATCAGTATAAAAATAAATACAAAAGTCTTGGATAAAAAAATCAGTATATATGTTTACTTTTGTGGATCTGACTGGTCCTTGAAAAAACTAGCCTCTTATGTACAGAAAGATATGCTTTCTAGTATATCTCCTAAATTAAAGGTGGCTGACATTTATATTCAAAAAACAACAATAATGAGGAAGCTATGGGTACCACAGGCAAATATTTTTATGAATAGAAAAGAAAAACTTTCTATTAATAAGCAAGGCCCCAAAATAATATTTACATACATTTTCTAAATTGAATTCCATGAACTTCAGATGAGATCAGGAGTTAGAGTTCTAAATAACACACTCATTCAAGAGATATCCAAAAGATAATGCCCTAACTTCAATAACAAACACTGATATTGGGATTTCATGTTCTCTGGTAAGCTACCGTGGAATGAACCTCTTTACTGGCTTCTCCTTAGGGATAACATACAGATTGATTATATCTCAAAGGATTCATGGAACATTTCAAGGAACACACATACACATACACAAAGATTGTATCAAAATACAGTCTACATGAAGAAAAGTGCACAAATCCAAATTGGACAACATGAATAATCACAAAGTATGCACAATATATACAACTACTACACCAGATCAAAAAACACTGCAAAACACTTTGTGCCCATTGTGTCCCTTACCACTTTCCCTTCCCACAAAATTACTACTGTTCTTACTTCTAATTGCACAGATTGGATTTCTTGTTTTGAACTTTTTATAATTGAAACAATACATGATATTTCCCTTTGTGTCTGGCTTTTTCCATTCAGTCATTTGTAAGATTTGTAATTTGTTCGTTTTCATAGCTACATAGTATTGTATTTTGTGAATATGCCACAAATAATTTATACATTTTTACCATTGAGATACCTTTGTATTGTTTCCAATTTGGAGATACAATGCATAAATTTTAGTTTACAAATGTGTATGTTCACATTAAGCATATTCCTAGTGCAGTATTATTTATTTCTACTGGGCACTATGAAGTTATTTCCTTGAGTGGTTATAACAAATTATACTCCTTCAAACAATGTGTGAGAATTCAAGCTGCTGCACATCCTCAGTATCACTTGATGTTGTCAGTCTTAAATTTCACCCTTTCTGGTGAGTCCCTAGTGATATCTATGTGGTTTTGATTTTCATTTACCTGATATTGACTGAGGTTGATTGTTACTATTTATTTAGTTATTTATTTGGAAAGCAGAGGAAGAGGGAGAGGGGCAGGGAGATGAAGAGGGAGAAATTCCCATCTGCTGGTTCACTCTCCAAATAGCCGCAACAGTCAGAACAGTCAGGTCTGGGCAGGCAGAAATCAAAGCCAGGAACTCAATCCTGGTCTCTCACATGTGTGTCAGGGGCCCAAACACTTGGGCCATGTTCTGTTGTTTTTCTCAGAATCAGTAGCAGGAAGCTGGATCAGAAATGGGACTCTAACCGGCTCTCAGATATGGGAAGCTGGCATCACGAGAGGCAGCCTAAGCCACTGTGCTACAGTGCTGGCTCTTTATTTTTGACTATTTGAATACATTCTTTTCTGCAATGCCTGTTCAAGTCTTCTCCCATTTTTTTTCATTAAATTGTCTTTTTCCTATTGCTTTATAAGAGTTCTTTGTAAATTATAGTTTCAAACTTTTTCTGGTTGTATCTATTGCAAAATGATATCATACTTGGCAATCAGTGATTTTACTCTTTCAATGACTTTTTTATGAACTCTTTTTATCTACAGAAGTCTGATTTATTAATGTTGTACTTAATAGTTAAGACTTTAAACATATTGTTTAAGAGGTCTTTAACTACCATAATATGCCACCTTTCACATTTAGATTTGCAATCAATCTACTATTGATTTTTGTCAGTGGTGTAAGGTAAAGATCAAGATACAATAACAGTATATGTTCATTTGTGTCTGGCTTGTTGCCCCACTACTTTTTCGTGTCCTATAGTGATGAAACAGAACTCTATGTATCAATTGTTTCTCCACTTTCTATTAACTTTTATTTGTCTATATGCCTCTCTTTGTCAAAAAACACTGTCTTAGATAATGTAGATTTATGATGTTTTGCTACTCAGTAGTATAAGTTAACCAACATTTTCTCCTTCAAGATTAACTTGACTTCCCTTAGTTTCTTGAATTCCCATACAATTTTTAAAATCAGCTTGTCAATTTCTACAAAAACAGCCCTGCTGGAATTTTTATTTGAATTGCATTCAATCAATAGAGCAATCTGAGGAAAACTAACATCTTTTAAAAATTGGATCTGCCAAGCTATGAATGTGACACAATTTTCCATTCATTAAGGACTTTCCTAATTTCTACAAAAATGTTTTGGAGTTTTCTATGATCTTCTGTAAAAAAAAAAAAAGAAATTATCAATTCCCAACTTGACTCTCACTGGGATTAAACATGACAATAGGTCTGATCTGATTTCATCATCATTTAAAAAAAATCATCTATTATTTTTCACTTTATGTTTCTGTGTGGGAGCAAACTGTTGAAATCCTTACTTAATGTATACTAAGCTGATCTTCTGTATATTAAGATAATCGAAAATGAATCTTGATGTGAATGGAAGGGGAGAGGGAGTGCGAAAGGGGAGGGTTGTGGGTGGGAGGGACGTTATGGGGGGGAAGCCATTGTAATCCATAAGCTGTACTTTGGAAATTTATATTCATTAAATAAAAGGTAAAAAAAAATATTTTGGAGTTTTCTATTTAAATATCTTGTATTTATTTCATATATTTTGGGGAAAGGCATTTGATTTGTATGCTTTTGAAAGTGTCACATTGCTTTGGTTATTTTTCAAGAGATGTTCCATATAATTTATTCATATCCTCTAAAGTTAGGAAAACTCTTCACATACATATGAGAGAAGTTTCTGAAACATTTTCCTCAGTATCTGAGAATTTATTCCAAGATTCCCCATAGATATAAAAATTCACACTTAAGTCCTTTAAATAAAATATCATATTATTTAGATATAACCTACACAAGTCCTCCCATATATTTTAAATCAACTCTAGATAACTTACAATTTCTAATAAACTATGTAAATAGTTGTTGTACTATATTGTCTTGTGAATAATATATAAAAATCTGTATATGTTCACTGCAGATGCCAGCTTTTAAAGATATTTTTGCTCTGTAGTTGCTTGGTTGTTCAGATATGGAACCAAGGGATATGGAGGGCCAACTCTTCAGATACACAGACATAGTGTATGACATTAGTTCAACAACTTAAATCAACAGTGAAAAGAAAAATACAGAAAGACAACTTCTACAGATCAAAAGGATCTACTCCCCTTCTCAGTGAGAAAAGAAAAAACTTCACTAGACTTAAGTTCCTATTTAGACAAGAAAAAGACTACAGCATTAAATCTCTTGCCATCCCTGTCCAACAGAGAATAAATTTCTTTCTCTTTTTTTAGAGATTTTTAAATTTATTTTTGAGGTAGAGTTACAGAGAGAGAGAGAGACAGACAGACAGACAGAGAAAAAGGTCTTCCATCCTCTGGTTCACTCCCCAAATGGCCGCAATGGCTGGAGCTGGGACAATCCAAAGCCAGGAGCCAGGAGTTTCTTCTGGGTCTCCTATTTGGGTTCAGGGGCCCAAGCACTTAGGCCATCTTCTATTGCTTTCCCAGGACATAGCAGAGAGCTGGATTGGAAGAGGAGCAGCTAGGACACGAGCCGGTGTCCCAGGGATGCCGACACATTAGGTGGAGGCTTAACCTACTACAACACAGCCGGCCCCCAGAGAGTTGGTTTTTTATGCTTCACCCATGAGACGATCATATGATCAGGCCATTTAGAACAAATTCCCAATCACTGCTTCCACAATAAGAAGAATAGCTTAACTGCACAAGCCAGAAATAACTAGCTAAATACAGGAAAAGAAAAGCTTAAGTTCTACTGGGGCTTGAAATTCCCTAAAGAGAGCAAGAAAAGATAGTATTGAGCTTAAACAGCCATAAGGTGCACTCCCTAAGCAACACATTTTACTTTGTTTCATTAAAAGATTCACAATGGACTTTGTTTAGATTTCCAAAACTGTGAATGTGTTAATTTTCAAATATGCTGTTAAATGATGTTTATAAAAACAAGATGAATGAATTTACTTTGTCTATATGTCTTCAAAGTGATTTGCTTATAAACAACTTATAATTGCTTTGTTTTTGAATCCAATCTCTCATCTTTTAATTTTTTTGCTAAAGAATTATTTATTTGTTTGAAAGGCAGAGCTACAGAGAGAAGCAGGGGGATAGAGAGAGATTTTCCATCCACTGGTTCACTCCTCATGGCCTCAATAGCTGGGACTGGGCCAGCTCAAAGCTAGGAGCATACATCTCCATCCAGGTCTCCCATGTGGGTGGCAGGGGCGTAAATATTTGGGCTATCTTACACTGCATTCCCAGGCACATTACCAGGGAACTGGATTGGAAGTGGAGCAGCCGGGACTTGAACTGGCACCCATATGGCATGCTGGCATTGTAGGCGGGAACTTTACCTGATGTGTCACAACTATCATACTTAATGTATGCTAAACTGATCTTCTGTATATAAAGAGAATCGAAAATGAATCTTGATGTGAATGGAAGGGGAGAGGGAGTGGGAAAGGGGAGGGTTGCGGGTGGGAGGGACGTTATGGGGGGGGAAGCCATTGTAATCCATAAGGTGTACTTTGGAAATTTATATTCATTAAATAAAAGTTAAAAAATTTTAATAAAAGGATCCTCATGAGATACTCTTTTAAAAAAGAATCTGCTGGGGATCTTGCTAAAATTCAGGTACTAAAATTCAGTAGGTTGGTTTGGGATTTGAGACTCCACCTCTCTAAAGAGATCTCTGGTTATGTCAACATTGCTGATGTAGGTATTACATTTAAGTAGCAAGATTTCAATTTAAATGGCATTTCCAATTTTCCATATCATTTAGAGTCAATTTTGATAAATCATGGTTTCTTAGTATTTGTTTCATTTCATGTGTATTCTCAACTTTTGGCATTTAAGGAATAAAATATTATTATGAACAACTTGATGCAGATTCTCTAGCAGTGCTTCCCTTTTCATTTCTGATATTGTGTTTGTGTGCTTGAATGTTCTTTCTTTTGAAAAAAATTGATTAGTGTTTATCATAGTTATTACTTTCAAATAACATAATTTGAGGTTTTGATCTCCTTTTTTTCTATTTCATTAATTTATGCATTTACCTTAATGTTGTTTTTCTATGTTTATTTTGTATTTAAATTCTAATCCTTCCCTAATTTATTGAGATGAATGTTTAAATCATTGATTTTCAGCCCTTCTTATCTATTGAGTACATTATGACAGCTATGAATCATTTGCAAGTGGAAGTAAAACTGCCTATCACATGTTTACTACATATTTTCACCATTTAGTTTAAAATACATTCAGACTTTTGTTATGGTTTCTTCTCACTGTCTTAAAATATTTCTTGCTTCAAAATCTATTTTGCATAGTATAACAATACCAAGGTTCTTAAAAATTTCTTTATAGGCAATTATTTTTCTTTTTACTTCAGTCTTACTGTCATTTTGTATTTAAGCTGTCTTGTAAACTTTTTTTAAAAGATTTATTTTATTTATTTGAAAGATAGAGTTACAGAGAGAGGTAGAGACACAGAGAGAGGTCTTTCATCCGCTGGGTCACTCCCCAATTGTCTGCAACGGCCAGAGCTGCACGGATCCAAAGCCAGGAACCAGGAGATTCTTCCGGGTCTCCTACGTAGTGCAGGAGCCCAAGGACTTGGGCCATCTTCTACTGTTTTCCGAGGCCATAGCTGAGAGCTGGATTGAAAGGGGAGGAGCCTGGACTCAAGCCAGCGTCCATATGGGATGCTGGTGCTTCAGACCAGGGCTTTAACCTGCTGAGCCACAGCGCCGGCCCTGTCTTGTAAACTTTTAAAAGTTACTTTTAAAATAGAAGTGCAGTCTGTTTTTGACTTCTAATTTAAGTTTTTAGTGTATTTATATTTCATGGAATTACCAATATGTTGTGGATTTTATGTACTATATTACTATTTGCTTTCTATTTATAACACACATATTTTTTCTCATCCTCTTTTTGTTGTCCTCTTTTGGGTTTTAATTGTTTAATTTTCTTTCTCCATTATATTTTAAATTATAAACCCCTTTAATATTACATCTTACAACATGGGACCTTGATTCAAAAATAATAATAACCAAGAATGTAAAAACAATTTAACTCTATTTAGCCCCTTTTTCCCTTTTATGGTACTTTGCCATATATTATAATTTCATTTATTTTGGGGGTCCCACAATATTATTGTTTAGTAGAATCAATACTCATTTATATTTTATGCACATCTTCATCTCTCCTATCTCTGTTCATTCTTTCTTAAATCTCTGTGCTTCCATCAGGAATCAACAACTTTCTGCAAAAAGAACTCAATTAGTATTTCTTTTTTTCTTGTGTGCTGATGAAGTCTCTTAGTTTTATTTTTGTTGAAGATGCAATGAGGGATTACACTGATTAAAAGCTGGGCTTCAGGGCTGGTGCTGCCGTGTAGCTGGTAAAGCCACCGCCTGCAGTGCTGGCTTCACATATGGGCGCTGGTTCGAGTCCCAGCTGCTCCACTTCCGATCCAGCTTCCTGGAAATACACCTGGGAAAGCAGTGTAAGTTGGCCCAAGTGCTTGGCCCTGGCACCCGTTTGTGAGACCTGAAGAAACTCCTGGCTCCTGGCTTCGAGTTGGACCAGCTCCGGCCATTTCAGGCAATTGGGGAGTCAAACCAGTGGATGAAAGATCTCTCTCTCTCTCTCTCTCTCTCTCTCTCTTTCTCTCTCTCTCTGCCTCTCTGTAACTCTGCCTTTCAAATAATTAAATAAATCTTTTTTTAAATAAAAGAAGCAGTGAGCTTCAGTTTGGGAGAGAACTTTCCTCCTGGCTTATCTGTAAACCTAGCATGTAGCCCAACATTGGTGTCAATTGAATATGTGGTTGGCAAAGAATCTTTTTTTTCCACTTAGCTATATAAAACTAATAAAACCTCTAGTCAGCTTTTCATTATCCAATTTTACTTGGTCATTCAGCTTCTTGGTCACCCAAGAAAATAAATATCTAACAGGATAAAAGCAGTGCCAAATATGAGGTTCATTACTCTTAGATTCCCTTCTCTATGGAAAGTGAGACTCTAAACTCCATCTTGCCTATATCTTTGATTTCCTAAAACAGAAAAGCTTATTTTATTTTGCTTCATCGAGATTTTGGTTTTTGTGGTGAAATGGTTGGTGTAGTAAAAATGTAGAGTAATCTTGCTAGAAGTAGCAGACTAATTTTGAAGATTTTCATAATATGTAGAATTCCCTATGGCCTTTTTGCCATAGTAAAATAAGAAGTGGTAGTGACCAAGTTGAGAAGTGGCCCTTTAGAACAATGAACCACATCTGCATATTAATAAGGAAAATAGACTTTAGTTATGCTTATTCTTCCTGGTTTTCTCATTATATTCATCCTTACTGGACAAAGAAATTTCAGCCAGTAAACAGGCTGAATGACTGAAGAACTCAAGATTGAGAATTATTATATCCAAGTTTTAGAGCAGTGCTTAGCAACTAGTAAATACTAAGTATATATTAACTTACTTAATATTACAGAATATTCCCACATGCAACCAAGCTTTGAACTAATTTCCAATAAAAAATATAATTCACATGGACACAATATCAGTGACAATGAATACTGGTTCAAGGCTTCCTGATAAGTTTTATTGCAACTAAATATTTATTGGACTACTTATTATGTACAGACACTATGTTGAACAATCTTAGTAGATAATGAGGTACATTCAATGTAAAGACAAAACTAAAATCTAAACATTACTCAATTAAATATCTTATTATTCTTCTAAAGTCTGAGGGAAAGAATTCTATTCATTTGTATCTCCTCTATGAAGCCTAGAACATGTATCTTCAGAAGGTAGATACTCAAATGATTATGAAATTAAAATTTACAAAGGATCATATATCAAAGTCTATAAAATATCAGCTACATAGCAGTAAAAAATGAAATCTTGTCATTTGCAAGAAAATGGATGCAACTGGAAATCATTATACTTAGTGAAATAAGCTAGTCCCTAAAAGATGAATACCATATGTTCTCCCTGATCTGTGGTAACAGAGTACCTAAAAGGTAATCTATAGAAGTGAAATTGACACTTTGAGATGCTATGATTTTGAACAGCCTTTGTCTCGACTGTTGAGGAACAGTTTTTTTTCTTTGCGCTATTTGTTGAACTCTTTACTTAGTGTTGGTTTAATCTTATATGTATAAAGTTAATTGAAAATAGATCTTTGTAAAAAATAAGAATGGGAATAGGAGAGAGAAGAAGGAAAAGGGTGGGATTGCTGGCAAGAGGGAGGGTAGGGCAGGAAGAATCACTACATTCCTAAATTTGTATATATGAAATGCATGAAGTTTGTATACATTAAATAAAAGATTGCTAGGTGAAATCAATCAATAAACTACAGAAGAAAGAGTAGTCACTTTTTTATTGCTGGATGGGTAGATGGATGGATGAACAGAAATATGAAAAAAATTAATTAATGACTCAAACAGTCCTTAAAAGTTATATAACATTTAGCTAAGGAGAAAACTCGTGGTAGTAAATTCTAGGTCAAGTAAATAGTGTTATAAAAAAAAACAGAAAGGTTGAAATATACATGAAACATTTGAAAATTAATGAGCAAGACATATTTTAATGTCTATTTATCTATTTTCATCTACTCAAAAGAAAGAGTGACAGAGAGAGATGGATCTTACATCTACTGGTTCACTCACCAAATGCCCATAACAGCCAGGGCTAGGGCAGGCTGAAGGTAGAAGCCTGGATTCCATACAAGCCTCTCACATAGGGTCAGTAGCCCACACACTTGAGCCATCATTTTCTGCCTCCTAAGATTATACTTAGCAAGAAGATGGTTCAGAGGCAGAGGTACTAGGACTTGAACTGGCACACCAATATGGGATGTGGTATCCTCAGTGAAGGCTAAACCTATTGTGCCACAATAGCCTCCTCCCCAGAGTAAGACACCTTAATGGTACTACAGGGGCCATGTAAAGTGGAAGGATAACGTAATAGATTATTATGGGCTAACCAGGACCTTGACTATTATTTTATCAAATATAGACAAGATTCACTAGAAAACAGTGACCATTTGAAGATTACTGATAGCTTAATGGAAATTTTAGAACAATTCAGCAATGGTGGTCAATTCTGATAAAACAGGAAAGAGATTTGAAGTAAAAAAAATCCATTTTGTGGTTACATAAATATTCTAACTATATATAAAAGAGTATGGATCTAAATTTCAGTGTTGGCCCTGGAAATGATAAGGAAGAGACAGGTTATACAGATGCTACTGAAGATCAGTTTACAGAACTTGATGAATAAATGCATATAAGGATGGAGAACAGCACAACAAAATGATGTCTTACCTGCTCAGAGAAATGTTTCAACAATGTGATATGTTTAATGAGATGGTTTTTCACACTTGAAAATTCTGACATACAATCAAAGGGAGGCCTGCCAGGGAAGGATGACAAGATATTCCATCAATCTGAGTTTAATTGAATACTATATCTTTATACCTCAGGAAACTTAAAATTATAATCCATGATTTATAGAGCTTTAGATTTAGGAATGCCAAGGGTTAGCCAAATTCTACTGTCATAATATCAAAAATAGCAGAAATCTTACATTGAAACTGATAAATATAATGATATTTCTTTAGGCCCCCAAAATTGGCAGGGTAGTAAGAGTATAATGTACAGTAATTATTCTTATTTTCAAATTACCATAAGAGGTGAAAGGCAGAATACTATTTTTTATATTGCTTCCTTTCTTTTAAATCCCATACTGTGCAAAGAATTCTAAGAAAAGAAGAAGAGAGTAAAAGGAGCAGATACTGACTATATAATCCACAAATGGATTATCTATCTCTTGAAAAATACAGATTGGCTGTATCTGGTAATTCATTTTATTTGTCATAATGGAAAAAAGTGCTTTATTTATGATACTATAACTAATTGAAAATTTGGGGCTCTTTTTTGTATAGATCTTAGGCTTCTGTGAAACCTATAGTTACAAGCAGAAATTTGAATGAGGTAATAAAATCTACATAACTTTGCTGAAAAATGATCATAATTTTATCTGTGTTAATGATATTCCAAAATGGAAAAAAATTCAGAATCTTTTGTAAAATAAATTTACAAGCCTTACAGTGATGAATCCATATTTACTCTCAAAAGGGAAATGAAGCTTTATTTTTAAGATTTAGCAAGAAAACTAATTTGAAAGTTCCTCCTCTAAAATCCTGAAATGATTGTAACCTCTGTTATTTGCATGAAATTACCATTTTCTGGATGTTTATTTTTAAAATACATAGCATGGGCAATGATTCAAATTACTTCTTATAGTTAAGCTTAAAAACTTATGTGCTAAAAGTATACTCTTCTATAACTCTGGGAATTATGAGCACATAGGCAATAAAGGTTTCACTTGCCTTTTTAAAAATATACTTTTATTTATTTGAGAGAAAGAGTACTAGAGAGACAAATAGAGAAAGCTCCTATCTGCTCATTCACTCTCTAAAGGCATGGGATGTGGGAACTCAATCTAGGTCTCCCATGTAGTAGCAGGAACCCAAATACTTGAACCATAACCTGTCTGCCAGGGTGTGGATTAGCAAGAAGCTGGAATCAGGAGTGCAGCCAGGACTCAAACCCAGGCACCCTGATATGGGATGTGAATATCTTAACACCTGTGTCAAATGCTTGTCCCTCACATTCCTTTTTAAAGGTGGGGTCTTACCTGCCTCTTCCTAGTCTCCTAATTTTCAACATAATGCATGCTCAATTTATGCTTCCTTACAGTAGAATCTGGGTTAATTATGTTTAGATAAAGGCATGAATTATTGTATTACTTCCCAAAAATTTTGTCAGAAATTCTCTCTACCACAAATTAGTAAGCCTCTTAGAATTCTAATGACTAGTGGAGATTTAGAATAATGAGAAAATTCATCTCAACAGACTAAAATTTCCATTTGGTACCATGTTTAAAATCTTTTACAAGTCTATATCTTACACAGTAAATTTTGAAATGTACCAGAGGTTACTAATAAAGCAATACTGAAATGAAGTTCTATCATGCATATATGAATGTATAATGCATGTAAAGTCAATCTTTTATACACTGTAGCTCAGTTAAAAACTCAACTAACTCATTATAAATACTAAACATTTTAGAATATAAAAAAAGAGGATGAAACTTGTCATAGGAAAAGTTCAGAAACCAGATTTTTTCCTTTATTCGTGATGACATTTTGAATTAAATTACTAAATAAAGTTGAATTCTCAAAAATAGTAATTACCCACATTTCAGCATGTATCAATTGTCTGTGATTTTAAATTGCTGAATAGTTTTCATTTGTGTGGCTATGCTACATTTTATTTATTTGCTAGCTGATGGATATTTGGATTGTTTCTGCTTCTTGGTTATTAATAATAACACTATCTGTATAAAATTTATTCCTCTATTATCAAGATGTCTAGATTTATAACCTCCTTTTTGATAAAGTTGAAATAATTTTTGGGCCTGAAATAAGATTTGATTGAACAAGGCTGAACTGGATCAAATAATAGTTTGAATCACAACTTAAGAAAAATTTAATAATAAGGCTAATAATGGGAAATTTTACATTTTAATAGCATCTTTCCAATATTTTGTATTAGAAACACAGAATTGAGGCCAATTTTAGGATAAACCACAAAATCATTTTCCTCAGTAGCATAATAATTCAATTTCAGAGAGAAAAGAATGGGGAATTCTTCTAATTGACAGTCTTACCAGATATTTGGTAAGGGGAAATTTAATTATTATATAGGAATTTCAGTTTTATTCAGTCCTAACCATTCTTAAAATTTGTATTACTACTTTCTCAGAAATAACATATAATTCAGAGACAACTTCCAAACCATGCATGTTCCTAGAAAGTTATCTTAAAATCAGAAGTGATTAAAGCTCAGGGATCCAAATGTATTGATGTGCTTAATAACAAGCACACTCAGTGTAAGACATGACGTTGTGCTTTTTGATGAGTTTCATTAATAAAGTTTTTTGTGGACAAAGATCATATTTAGAATGCTCCAGCTTAGCAAAAAATGTTATTTAAGATCAGTAACTATTTTACTTAAAAGTTGCTAGTTCTTCACAAAGTACTATGAGATCATGTAATACTTTAAATAAAAATGTAACATTTCAAAGAGAAAAGAAAATGCTATTATGGAAAAAAATGCTATATTTGGAAGATGCTATATGCATTCATTTTGTATACCTTATTTCATTTTTGAAAGAGGGATTTAATTGATTGTCTTAAGGACAACTTACTATAAAATACTGCAGAAGCAATATAATTCTCCTTTAACTTAACTTGATTCCTTTGATGAGAGCAAAGATGTTCTCAAATTGAGGAATTTAGTGAAATTGTACCAAAAATACTTAACACTGACTTCATGAAGTGAATTTTATAATGAAGCTACTTTGATAAAATAAGAAAATCTAATACAAAGCCTCAAAAAGTTCATGGAAATGGAATTAGAATAAGTTTATTTTAGTGGAAAAAATTAAAATTCATGCTTTTTTCATAAAATGCATTCTCCTTGAATCTCTTGAAGACTTCTCGTAGTGTGAATTATCAACTGTCATTGAAGTACATACACTTAAGGTACTATATGAACTATATTCTTTTTGGGGTGGTTCTCTTTGTTGTCAATCCTCAGTCCTGTGGCTGTCTTTTCTATATGTCCAATATCCCTTTCCTTATTTGTATCCTTAAATTCAATGTATTCCACAGATCTCAATTATTTGCTCTCTGATTGTGGTCTCTGAATTCCTTTCCTTTCCTTTCCTTTCCTTTCCTTTCCTTTCCTTTCCTTTCCTTTCCTTTCCTTTCCTTTCCTTTCCTTTCCTTTCCTCTTCTCTTCTCTTCTCTTCTCTTCTCTTCTCTCTCTCTCTCTCTCTCTCTCTTTCTGATTGTTACCAGATTGATGTTTGTAAGATGTTCAGAAGGAAAAGGATTAGAGGAACTACTTAATTTGTTAAATTTCCTCTAATACTTGAAATGTCTTTGAACAAGTGATTAAGTCACTTCAATTTCTTTTTCATGTGAACAATTGGATTTGTCAATCAAGTATTAATTGCAAGAAAAAGGTAAAAATGGATCAATACAAAGTAGAAATAGCTGTAGAGAGAACTAACATGATAACCTTGTCTTATACTTCTCTTATTACCCTTGAAAGCATACTTCTGTTACTGTCAAACCTCTCTTATATTTGGAATTTAACACTTATCAGAAGCAAAAAATCTGGGAATATGTATCCATATAATGTTGCACTTGTATGTAAAATTAAGAGGTTCATAGTCTTTGATTAAACAATGATTGGGATATTGAAATATTAGTATTATCTAAAAGTTATTATGACAGTAAGATTTGAAATCATTAGCCTTTGATTTCCATAGCTGTTCTTCAGTAACACAAGATTTTAAAATATGTGTTAAAAAATTTAATAACTTGGTGGCTGGCATTGTGGCACAGCTGGTTAATTAAGCTGTCATCTGTGATGCTGGCATCCCATTCTGGAGCACCACCAAGTCCTGGCTGCTCTGCTTCTAATCCAGCTCCCTGCTAATGACCTCGGAAAGCAGCTGAAGATGACCAAGGTACTTGGGCCCCTGCCACCCACTTGGAGGAAGTTCCCGGTTCGTGGCTTTAGCTTGGCTCAGTCCTGGCTGTTATGGACATTTGGAGAATGAACCAGTGGATGAAGATCTTTCTCTTTGCCTCTCCCTTTCTCTCTGTCACACTGTTTTTCAAATAAAAATTTCAAAAAATTACTGTTTAAAAATAAAATAATTTTTAAAAATTTAAAACTTAATTAATATACAAAGGAAAAAAGGGGAAATTTTTGTAAAGAGTCCAAATTTGGTATTTTAGAACTTTGGTGAAACTGCTGTACATTCCTGAAGGACTGTAGAAAAACAAGTGTTGTTTCAAATGTACAAGTGGATTGTGATCTTAAAGTAAAGCCAAAACAAAACTTTGTAAAACAAACACTAGTTTTATAAAACGTATATTTTTCCATAAAATGCGGATGATCAAATACTGGTTCGTTTAAAGAGAGTTGTATAACTATGTTGTACATCCTAGGGAAATATTCAGAGCATCAATAAGATCTCTAATTTTTTATTTAAAAAATTTTTATTAATATAAAGAGAATAAATTTTATGTATTCCATAGATACAATTCTAAGGACTTTAAAGATCAGATATTGGGAGTTACCTTTCCAGAATGTTTAGTATCATCTTGACCATATTAATCAGTTCAAGAGTAGCTGTAAGAATGTTACCAGGTGGTTGTTCATTAATGCCATGTAGACTACGCGCCCTTCTTCTTTCCGATAGCATGACTATAACACGATCAATAGCGTGCTCAAGATCTTCGCATTGTTTTCTGAATCTGGTAGGCATCTTTTTGTCTTTCTGAAATTACAGTGGGAGTTTGGGGGAAAGAAATGAGGCAGCACTTTTCTAGCACACTATAAATATGGAATAGGTTCAACACCACTAACAGGTAACCAAAGTAATGATAGAGGGATGCGAAATTACCATCGATAACTTACTTATTATTTAGAAAATGTTTCTGGTAATACTTATATTACTCATGGTAATCATTGATAAAAGGCATGAAAATAATAAGTTTCAGCCATGGGAATACTAGTTTCTGTAATTTTAGATTGTGCCAAAAACTTTTTGCCTATAATTAGGACATACTAATTGTGTACTGTTAGTATATTTATCTCATTTCTGTTATAGATTATTTTTTGGGGAAATCCATATTATTTTGTATTTTGAGCAAGAATGTTTATAGAACTAAAAGCTGGGCTGGCGCCGTGGCTCACTTGGCTAATCCTCCGCCTGAGGTGCAGGCATCCCATATGGGCACCGGGTTCTAGTCCCGGCTGCTCCTCTTCCAGTCCAGCTCTCTGTTGTGGCCGGGAAGGCAGTGGAGGATGGCCCAAGTGCTTGGGCACCTGCACCCGTGTGGGAGACCAGGAGGAAGCACCTGGCTCCTGGCTTCAGATCAGCGTATTTCTGGCCGTAGCGGCCATTTGGGGGGTGAACCAACGGAAGGAAGACCTCTCTCTCTCTGTCTCTCTGTCTCATTCTGTCTGTCAAAAAAAAAAAAAAAAAAAAAAAAAAAAAAAAAGAACTAAGGGCTAAAGAATGAGATCTTTTTTTTAAATTTTTCTCAGAGTCCTGGAAGCTAGGTATAGCCCTTTCTGAGAGCTGAAAATTAAAAAATGCATGAGCTGGCAGATTCTTAATTGGATACTGATATTTAAATATACATTTTAAATGTGATTGGAAATTCTCATTTAGATGTTTTCTCTTGGCATGAGCATGTGTACAAACACTGTCATTCCTCATATATTTTGTTCAAGGCCTCAAAAACTGGCTGGCAGAAATAACCACAGAATTGTAATAACTGTACATGGCCTCTTTAGAAAAATTAATGCCAATTTCCCTATGTAGTAATCAAAGAATAATCTGTAGTTCACTAAGTAGTGAGGAACTCTATTAAAAAGAACCTACCCTATTAGTCTTTGAAAGTCTAAAATACAGTGATTTTTTAAAATGGGTTTTTCCCTGAGTCCAATAGAAAACTGTGTGAAAAATCACAAAAGTATGATTGCTTTTAAGCCAGACAACCACATGCACGTCTTATCAATTATCACTTCTTCATAACATTTCATAACATAAAATGAATTGTGTGATATGTTCAAACATTCACTCTTAGTAAGTCATTTTCAATATCACAAATCAATTAAAATAAAAATTGTCGTCCAGATTTCTAATGTTTTGGTAGTATCCACCTCACACAAATAGGCTTGCATGGTTTGTTGACTGGTAAAGTAAAATGTATATTTGGATCATTGTACATCTTTAAATGAGATTTACATTATTAAAAAGCAAGTTACAGAGAATGAAGAATTCTATTTTTTCTGTTTTATAGATGTCAGAATGAAATTATTTATTAATGTTGATATTCAAGATGTAAGCATTATCATGTATTTCTTGCCACCTTTTGCTTCTCAACATTCTCCAGCTTTCATTGATATAATCTAGGATTTTAGAAATTATCATTATTAACATTAAAATCAATTAATATTACTTGGGTATAAACTTTGTCTTTTCAAGTGTGTTTCAAAATCTTGTGTTAACTTCATAATCATATTAACAGATTATTTTTGATAAATTCTGCTCTATAGTTTCATTGCTTATTGCCAGTTCTTTCATCATACAACTATCCTGTTGATGAGTTATTTATTTTTACCCATCTCTTGGTCAGCTTAAATATATCTCCAGTAATTCTAAAGGATAATGTATTTTCTGACCTTTGTAATCTTTAGAACGTTTTGCACTTGCAACTCTCATGAATGGTTTCCCTAGGTAATGTGATGAGGCATTAGTATATCTTTTCGTGGAAAAAGCATCCCCATGTTCAGTGCTCTTTCTCTCACATTATTAAATTTATTTGTCCCTAGAGTGATAAGGAAAAATGGGACTTTTCTTTCCATACTATTGACTATGTGGTGAAATGGAAAGATTCTAAATTTGGTGTGAGATCTAAGATTGCTCAAATCAAACATTTCAGAGTCTTAGAAATTTTTATCTTGAACATTTAGATATTAATTCATGTTTTATCATGATTCTTAAAAATGTCAAATGTTTTAAAAATATGAATTATTATTCATATATTTATAATTCATGTATGTTATAAAAACACAATATTTTAGGTATTCTTACACATCAGATTCTAAATGGTGGACAATGTCTCTATATTATTAAGGAAACTTCAAAGAAATTGAACATCGAGTCCCTCTGAGATGCTAAGTAAATTTGGTTTGACTTTTCTAATGAAATCCTATTTTTTGCAACACAATGGATGCAACTGGAACCCATCACACTTGGTGAAATAAGCCAGTCCCAAAAAGACAAATACCATATGTTTTTCCTGATCTGTAATAACTAATAAAGTACAAAAAATGTAATTAATAAGACTGAAATTGACATTTTGAGATTCAATGATTGTTTACAGCCCTGGTCTCCACTGTTAAGGAACAGAGTTTTTTATTTTTTTCTTCCTACTATTTGCTGAACTCTTTATTTAGTGCAGGGTTAATTTTGTGAATATAAAATAGACTGAAAGTAGATCATTATAAAAATTAAGATAGGGAATAAGAGGAAGGAGAAGGAAGGGTGGGAGCATGGGTTTGGGGGAAGGTAGTGTGGGAAGTATCACTGTGTTTCTAAAGCTGTATATATAAAATACATGAAATTTTTATACCTTAAATTAAATTTAAAAAATAAAAATAAACAATTAAATACTGGTTTTGGTTGATACATTACAAAACCTCCTTTAAAGAGTGAAAAATCATATTTATTTTTAAAATAATTTTTCATACAGCAAAACATTTTTTCAGTAAAATCCAAATCATCTAGGTCAAGTAAGTTACAATTGAGCAATGTTTAGAATTTGGAAATGAAAGCCCATGAATAACAATGGTAATTTAGTGTGGTTAACAAAATGTACATAATGCCATTTAAGTTGTAAAAGAGAAGGTCTTCTGATATTTTAAAAAGTCATACCTATTAACATACTAATATGAAGTTACTATTTATTAGTTATATTAGTTGATGAAGATGTCCAAGAGAAGTGTTTCTCAAATGAAAGTGTTCGTAGAACTAATCATAGAGTCTATGCAGGTCTCAAAGTAAAAATGGGAGTGGTACTGTGGAGCAAATGATATGAGGCCAAATATGCACTACAAAAAGAAACTGATATAGTTATGAGAATTAATGTAAATGAGAAGACATATAAAAAGAGCCTATAGAGAAGATATAGGATAAGAGAAGTCAAGTGGATGATAAAGAATATCTGCTAATCATAGTCCTAACAAAGTCATTCAGAAAATGTTAATACGCTGTATATAAAAATCTCTGTAATTAGAAATGCATTATTTTAGGAGTAAACTATTAGAATAATAATATCACTTAATAAATATTAGTATTGAGAGTTGTGAATTAAAATAAATGTGAAGAAGAAAGGAGTAGAGGCCTAAGTATAATAGAGAACTCTTCCAATCATAATGAAAGATCAGATTATGGGAGTCTAGAATTTCTGTAGCGAACAGCCTTTTATTTTAAAAAGCTGGCTGAATTTTCAGAGGCTAAAGTTATTATAAAGGTGTAATTTAAGAGAGATTTTTAAACTGGCTTCTGTGTTCTGTACTAAAAGTTAAGGAGAAAATTGATCAATGGTGTATTACAAAGATTGCATTTTGATTTTGCACAGATAGTACAGGAAATTAGAATTAGTTTTGGTAGGACATATAGCATAATGGTAAGATGCCGCTTCAGACACTGGCATCTCATATTGGAGTGTCTGGGTTTGAGTCCCAGCTGCACTTCCAATTTCAACTTCCTGCTAATGAGCTCCTTGGGAGGCAGCAGGTGATGGCTCAAGTACTTGGTCCTCTGCTAAGCACCTGGGAGACCTGTTTGAATTCCTGGATACTGGCTATGTTCTAGCCCAGTCTCTATTATTGTGGGCATTGGGGGAGTGAATTAGTGGATGGAAGATTCTCTCTCTCTCTCTCAGTCTGTGTGTTTGTGTGTGTCTAATGTTCAAATATTTTTTTTGAAATTTCTAATAAATTATTTTAAAAGCTTTATTTCTTTTTCTGAAATTGGGGGTAGGGGTGGGCAGAGACCCTAATGGTTCAACAGCAGGGCTGGACCAGGACAAAGTCAGAGGCCAGGAGCTCCAATTGGTCTTTTACGTGAGTTGATGAAATCCAAACACTTGGACTATCATCTGATGCCTCCAAGGCACATAAACAGGAAGCTGGATGAGAAGCAGAAGCATGATTTGATCCCATACACTCTGACATGTGATGCTGGCTAACACAACCAGTGGCTTAACCTGCTGTGCTGCAAGAACTGAGAACTGAATTGCACTGGATAGAGAACAACATGTTATAGAAATATTAGGGGAAAGACAAGGCTCTAATTTAGTATTCAAAAATAAGTGAGAGAAACAGTTCATTTTCCATTGCTTCATAACGTCTATACAATTATTGGTTAGATCTCATCTTAGACATAAAAATAAAATTAAGGTTTATAGTACATGCATTGTAACATCTCAAGCACACTCAAGTTTTCTATAAATTCCAAGACTGTAAATTAGTAGACTAAGTTGCATTAGTTGCACTCACAAAAGCAACTATATGCACATATGCTTATTTATATATGTAAATGTATGTGTGTATATTTAAAAAGAAACATGCATATATATGTGTACATATATGCATATATACACAAAAATTCACATATAATACATATATAGTGTTTGAAAATTATATGCAATATATTTAAAACAGTATGTACAAAAGTATTTTTAAAAATCTATTTAAAAATTGAATTTTTATTTCGGTGCAAACATTTTTAAAAATCCATACAATTTTTCATAATATGATTTTTCCATAAACTTTTTGAAGATTGATCCCATATAATGTGTGTACATGTGCATATATTAAGATATAAAATGGACAACTCATAAAAATATTTCAAAATCATTGAACAGTTTTGAATTGTTTCAATACTTATTAGGCCAGATGAATTATTTTGAAGTGTTACAATATAATAATTCATATCCATATCCATGTCTATATTATGCAAAATGTTAGGATGGAAATTGTAAGGGAGGGGAATTATCATCCATCTAAATGTTAAATAGAATACACATAATTCAACTAACTTTATGAATTATACAGGTCTTTATTCCTGTTTGCATCACAAGTCAGTATATCTTGTAAAATTATCAATAATAACTTCTGAAACCGAAAGATCTCTTCGCTATGAGTTAACCAACAATTTGACTTGAAGCAATAAAAATTATTCAAAGAAATGTCCAGCTTAATGATCCAACGTGGGAAACGGGATACACAGCAGACTCATAGAATGGCAAATGCCCTAAACAGTACTCTGGTCTCAGAATCATCCCTTATGGCATTTGGATCCGGCTAAAAAGGCCATGAGAGTTTCGCATGCATGGAAAGTCAAGACACTGTGGCAAAAAATTACCTAAATGAAAGATCTCTGTGAGTGAGATCCCAGCGGAAAGAACGGGCGATGAAAGAAGGAGATACCTTTCTCTGAAGGGAGGAGAGAACTTCCACTTTGATTTTGTCCTTGTCTAAATAAGGCCAGAGTTTGTGAACTCAAGAGGTTTCTGTTGACTTGGCAGCTCATGACAAGAGCCTCGTGTGATTACTTACGTCATAAATAAGAGTGTCACTTGTTAAATGAACAAAAGGAATCACTGTGCACTTACTCACCATGTAGGCTCTCTGTCCTTAATGTATTGTACTATGAGAATCAACGGTAAAACTAGTCTTCCAACAGTGCTTTTTACTTTGTGTTTCTGTGTGGGTGCAAACTGTTGAAATCTTTACTTAGTATATACTAAGTTGATGTTCTGTATATAAAGGTAATTAAAAATGAATCTTAATGAATAATGGGATGGGAGAGGGAGTAGGAGATGGGATGGTTTGCGGGTTGGAGGGTGGATATGGGGGGAAGACAGCTATAATCCAAAATTTGTACTTTTGAAATTTATATTTATTAAATAAAAGTTTTCTTAAAAAAGAAATGTCTAGTTTATTTCATTTAGAGATGAAAAATGTCCATGGTATTCTACAGGATATTATTCTGAATCCAAGTTATTGTCTTTTTAAAGGGGGTAAAATCAATTCTGGTCAGAAAAGATATGAACAGGTGTTTATTATAAATGCAATTTTAGTTACTCAACCAATTTTGAGCGTCAAATATTTACCAGTTATTGTGTAATACTGTAATAATTTTGACAGAATGGCTTCTGACATTGCATGGGTTATATTCAAGAAGAGGAAATACACAATATAGCAGAAACCAAATAGTGATTTCATGATATTTGAAAAACAAAACAAAACTAAACTATATTCACATATATTCTTCTTTCAGCAAGTTTCCTAAAGTGTTTACCACAAAGCAAAATTCTACATTAAAACATTGTCCAATTCTATATACTCAAAGAAACACTAATTTAATAAAAACACTCCCATTTTGAATGTTTTCCTTTTTTTGAATCACTATTCCCAGTAAAGCAGCCTTTTCACACAGCTCAAAATAACACTACCTTGCCATTAGAGAAAACAACTGAGGTCAAGGAAATTTTCTTATGGAGATAATTGATACCACTCATAGAGATGAAAGAATTACATTTTGCCAGTGGCTATATTTTTATAAAAACTGTTATCATCTGCTATGATGATATGAATGTTTGTGTCCCTTCAAATTTTATATATTGGAATCCTAGTGCCCAACGTAATTGTATTAGGAGATAAGGCCATTGTAAGGTGATTAGGTTATGAGAGTGGAGTCCTCATGAATGGGATCAATGCTCTTAAAAAACGGATCCCAAAGAGATCTCCTTTCTCTTTCCACATGGTGAAGAAACAGTGAACAAACAATTAACTGTGAAAAAGCAAGACTTCACCAGCAACTGAATCTGCTGTCTCCAGAACAGTGAGAGGTAAAAATCTGTTGTTCAGAATCAACAAGTTTATGACATTTTGTTATAGCGGACAAAACAGTCTGGAGTATTGAGAGAGAGAGAGAGAGAGAGAGAGGAGAAAGAGAAGAGATGCTAATAACTGAATTTCTTTTTATTTATTTATTTATTTATTTTTGACAGGCAGAGTGGACAGTGAGAGAGAGAGACAGAGAGAAAGGTCTACCTTTGCCGTTGGTTCACCCTCCAATGGCTGCCGCGGCCGGCGTGCTGCAGCTGGCGCACCGCGCTGATCCGATGGCAGGAGCCAGGTACTTATCCTGGTCTCCCATGGGGTGCAGGGCCCAAGCACTTGGGCCATCCTCCACTGCACTCCTGGGCCACAGCAGAGAGCTGGCCTGGAAGAGGGGCAACCGGGACAGAATCCGGCGCCCCGACTGGGACTAGAACCCGGTGTGCCGGCGCCGCGAGGCATAGGACTAGCCTAGTGAGCCGCGGCGCTGGCCAATAACTGAATTTCTGAAAATTTCCTGAGAGAATATGTTTTTTTAATGCCTATTTAGCCTTCTCCTTCGAAGTATAACTATTTAAGCAAGTAATTCTAACTCAACTCAAAGTCTTGAATATATTAAATTGTGTACCTTAACCCTGACTCCGAAGTGTGAAAGGGCAAACTTGCAAAAGAAAACAAGTCTATTAAATGACAATATATTTTCATAAGATAATTCATCCTAATAAAGAAAGAAGCCTTTCTCAGAATATAGAGTGAATCATGCAGATCATATTTTTTACACTAACAATGACACCAAATACCCTAGTAATGTTTTTTGTTCACTTTTAAAATCCACTTTTAAAGAATAAATGTATTTTTACTTTGTAAAGGAATACTAAAAGTATTAATGTTAATGAAGGTTGCAGAAAACCATAACAATGGTGTAGCACAAAGACTAACAGTGAGAAATAGCTGCATCCCTCTGAACAGTAACTTTATTAACAATAGATAATGTTCAATATAGGTCAGCCTTTCAAGATGATTAATTTTATCACTAAATTTATTTATTTATTTATTTTAAAGATTTATTTATATATTTGAAAATCAGAGTTACACAGAGAGAGGAGAGGCAGAGAGAGAGAGAGAGAGAGAGAGGTCTTCCATCCGATGATTCACTCCCCAATTGGCCGCAAGGGCCAGAGATGTGCCGATCCGAAGCCAAAAGCCAGGAGCTTCTTCCAGGTCTCTCCTCTGGGTGCAGGTGCCCAAGAACCTGGGCCACCTTCTACTGCTTTCCCAGTTCATAGCAGAGAGCTGGATTGGAAGAGGAGCAGCCGGGACTCAAACTGGCCAGGGCATTAACCCAGTGCGCCACAGTGCTGGCCCCACACTGCATTTATCAATTTAGTTCCCTAATACTAAAATAGTGATGGGGGATGTTATTCCTACAAACATAGCACAGGTGGAAATATATGCATGAATAGTTGATGTGTTTGAAAAGATGATGGTTCACATGAATAAACAGAGCATCTGAAGAGTGCACTCCACTATATTTTTCTTTAAGTGTACTTCTCAATAATTTATTATCTATATTATATTTTTCTATAATATATTTATATATTTCTATATTTAGAATCTCCATTGTTTAAAAAATGATACAACTGTGGCCAGCACCGTGGCTCACTAGGCTAATCCTCTGCCTTGCGGCGCCGGCACACTGGGTTCTAGTCCCGGTCGGGGCGCCGGATTCTGTCCTGGTTGCCCCTCTTCCAGGCCAGCTCTCTGCTGTGGCCCGGGAAGGCAGTGGAGGATGGCCCAAGTGCTTGGGCCCTGCACCCCATGGGAGACCAGGAGAAGCACCTGGCTCCTGCCATCGGATCAGCGCGGTGCACTGGGCCACAGCGCGCCGGCCGTGGTGGCTACTGGAGGGTGAACCAATGGCAAAAGGAAGACCTTTCTCTCTGTCTCTCTCTCTCACTGTCCACTCTGCCTGCCAAAAAAAAAAAATGATACAACTGGTTATAAAACTTCTATAGTAATTTTTCCTCCAAAGATAGTTTATGAACGTAAAAAAATAGAAGACAGATGGCACTCAAAATGTTTGTCTATGGGCAATGCAGCCTTCGCAAGTGTCAGAAGACTAAACTTATCATGGCAATCTTGAGCTGCTAGCAACTAAGTGATTTTAAATGCAATAATACAATTCTATCTCCAAATAAAATAGAGCATAAGAAAACTACCTATTTAACAGTAAAATGGTGCTTCAATAAGAGATATAAAAAGCTCTTTCATTTCATTATGGGCATAGAGAAAGAAAAACGAAGTTGTTTTCCATTCACATAGGTGATAAATTACAGCAAGCAAAGAACTCTAACGGTAAGACTTCACGAATTTCAACAATCCTTGTCACAACATGCATAAAAAGGGCAACAAGTGAGGTGACAACTGTGCTGAAGAGGTTGCACTGAAACAACCTGACCTAAAGGAGAGAACAAACTTCAGATGTTAAAATTAAGAGTACAGCCTTGCTATTTTTCAAGTCTACTTATGAAGGAGTGTTTTTGGCAGTTGTTTTTGGATGAAAGTTTGCATATGATCAGAATTTGACTTCCAGTAAAAGCTCAATGGCACAGTTATGATATTATAGCATTGAACATTTTATTTCAAGGTGTTTTTCAAATTAAAAATGGCCTGTATTATTGAGTAATAAGTTATCAAATGTTGGGTCAGTGGCATGTGCAACTGGATGTGATTGCTAAGTGCCTATTGTCTCCATCTCATGGTCTAACAGATAGAAAAGTGATTTTAGAAGACTGGTAAATCAATTTGTCTATTTTAATGCCTGTTAACTGGCAGGAAATTCATGGAAAAGGCATAAGCTGCCTTAACTCAAAGCTATGCAGATGCTATTTAACTTAACAATGGGTTTATGTCACCATAAACACAATATAAATTGAAAAACATAAATGAAAAAATGCATATTGAACACCATATTTTAGCCTAGCCTAGCTTAAGTGTGCTCAGAACACTTACATTAGCCTATGGTTGGGCAAAATAATTTAATTCAAAAATCCTGTTTTATAATAAAGTATTAAACATCTCGTGTAACTTAATGCAGTATACTGTAGAGTCGAATATCACTTGTTTGCCACCATGATTGTTCAGCTGAATGGGAGAAGCAGTTTGCTGCCACTGCCCAGGATCATATTGTGTTACCTAGGGAAAAATCTAAATTGGAAGTTTGAAGTATAGTTTCTACTGAAGATAGATAGATAGATAGATAGATAGATTTCACAACATCATAAAGTTGCAAAAATGAATGTCAAACCATAATAAGTTGGGGGCTATCTGTATTCTTTCTAATAGCTGCTGCCATTCTCCATATAAGCTAGAAGTATTGGCAGGGGTAGTGTAGGTGAATAGATATGGAAATAGGAAAAGAGAACATAAAAAATCATCGCTAGTGAATGGATTTGGACTTAGTAGAGAAAAGTCCAAGAATACAGAAAAAAAGTGCCCTGAAGAGCTTTTGATGTAAAATTAGATTTTTTGAATACTGAAAACAGAACTACCATTGCATAAAAATACAAGTTTTGAAAATGGTTAATGAGAAGTTTAAAAATCTAAGACATAAAAAAGCTTGCTATAGAAGACCAGTATTAAATATAATTCATGAAATGTCAGCTATAACTACACAGCAGGGAACATCTTGCAGATTTAATTAGGTAATGAGGATAATCACATACTCCATAGGTCCAGGAACAAGAAGGCTGAATAACAAATGAACATAATGTTATCTAATTTTTAAAATGAGCCAACATTCATAGGTCATATCTTCTTATTATAATTTATCTACCAAAAAAATTTTACTTGGATTTTATAACAACTTGAAAGTGTAGTACTATAAAACTTAGTTCCTACAAACTCAGACCATGGTACAAGAGGGAAGGTGCAATCTTATTTATAAAAAGCCAGCATGCTTTACTCTGTTCTTTAGGATCAGTTAACAACATGTGACCAGCACCTGCTGAATTTTGAAGGTGCCAGAACACTCAAAAGGATTTTTTAGGTGCAACCAAATTTGAAAAAAGGGATAAAGACTGGATGGGACTAATGATAATCACCATCATTATAAAAGTTAACATTGTGCTATTTTTGAGTTAGGTACTCTGCTTTACATTAACTCATTTAATCCTCATTATAACTTTATGATAACTTATTACTAACTTACAAATGAAAAAACTGAGGCAAAAAGCAAACAAAATTAAAAATGATACAAATTATTTTGCAGTGAGCCTGACACATAAGAATCACTTAAAAAGGTAGACTAAAATAATTGTTATTTCCTAAATTCAAAATAAATAAGTCAATAAATACTCAATCCCACTTAGTTTAATTCCGGAGGCTACACACTTAACCACTATTCTGTACATCAGAAAAAGACATTATTTAAAAATACATTCTTTGAAGTGAAAAGTTACACTCCAAAAGTATAGTTATATCATTAAGGAATTAACACAGGCTAGCACATCAGAGGCAGAATGGCCCAAAATATGAGGAGGAACTTTGTAGCTGTGGCTAAATATTTTACTCACAAATGTTACTACTTGCCCTTAGGCCTTCAAATGTTAGTACTGTTAAAGGTCAAATGCTAGATTGCTTTTAGTAAAAAAGAGAATTATAATTTTTTAGAAGAGCTAAGCAGATATATAGAAGAATACAGTCTTTCATACTATATATTATTTCCCTTCTGTATAACTATTTTTGTTTCCTAAGGCTTGAAATGAGTCTAAAAGAACAGAAAGGAAGGGATGTGGTGAAACTTTTCCTTCTTTCTAGGTCCTGCCAAACAAAATTCAGACATTTAAATACATTTCTTGCCACTGGAAACAAGATCTATCTAACACCATGTTTTCAAAAATCACTACTGTTTAACACTACCACCCCCTTGGATATACATCTCAGTTTTTGGATTTTTCATCCGATTCAGAGGATCTTACAATTTCTCAGCCTATCTGATTTTCATGTCTTTCATCTGTTCTTCTTTAACCATTAGCTTGTACAGCCACAACCTGGACTTCATCAATAAAAATGGAACAAAAGAAATAGCTTCAAGAAAACCATTAAGGAAAAAACAGGAAGGCTTGGAAATCATTTGTGTAAGGAGTATCCAACTCGCAGACATTTGAAAAGTCAAAAGTAGCTTATAATCCTGCATTGCTAAATAGCCAAACATACCATAATGCAAATGTGTCTCTGTTCGAAGAACACCTTATTATTTGCTGCTAACCAATATACTTTATAGAGGCTGCAAGGATGTATTAATTTATCCTTACAATCCTTAAACTCACACTGTCTCCCATAAATATGCACAATTAAAGTAATAACATTATTACACTAGATTAGACATGTCAATGGTAGTAATTAGATACATTAATGCCAGAACACAGTGCTTTATGAGTTTTTTCACTATGAAATGTAATCCTCTGGTTGTAAATATGTGTTCTGGATGCAACATGTAACTGATTGTCTGGGATTAAATAACTTTACTTCAAATGTAACATAGTCAATGAAATATAGCTTTATAATAAGTGTTATCATTTACTGAATCCCTATTATATAATATGCACTTAATTCAGGATTTATCTGTAATATTTCTAATCATCACAGCAATGCTGAAAAAAATCTGTTTTACACCTATACAGAATATCAGAAATTAAACAATTTTCCAAGGTCATAAAGTAGTAAAGTTAGGATTAATACCCAACTCAGATACTTGAATTAAAAAGGTAGAGAGGGTTTAATCTAAACATTATATATATATATATATGTTACATATATATATATATATATATATATGTATGTAGCTTCCTAGCTAACATTTTGATTTTGATCTTGTACACTTAAAAGTTAATAATAAAATGTCTAAGAACAGGCATTCCAGGTGGATAAATGGAAAGAAAAGAATGACAGGGCACCTTCCATTAGCAGCAAAAGGGGGAAAGTAGAAATAAAAGTATTCTCACATATTGCCTGTAGAAAGTTCTGCTATGGTAAGCAGAAAAATGTCTTCTCAAAGATGTCCATAAAATAATCCCTTAAACTTGTGAATATGTTATGTTAACATGGCAAAGGGCATTAGGTTGCTAATCATCTGACTTTTAAAATGTGAAGATGATCCTAGACTATCAACATGCATCCAGAACAATAACATAAGCTTTTAAAGGCAGAGAGGGAGTCAGACAAGGAGGGTTCAGAGATGTCACAATGAAAGTAGAGGCAAAAGAGATTAAAAAGGCTGTAGGCAGGGAGGTGGCTCTAGCAAAAGGGAGTTGAGGATTACCATGAGCTGTGCTGCAGCATATGTGCAACTGCAGCCCTATACCATGTACTCTCCAAACCACCTCACTTTTTGTGCAGCAGAGAACTGCAGTTGCTGCAGTTTCACCACTTAAGAACTAACACCACCTAAAAATATCCAAAATGGCTATCAGCTGAAACTCTGCGATGACTTTTAGTTCATCATAATGTCATTATAATAAAATTACTATGGCTGACCCTTCCGCTTCCCATCACACACCTGATACTATGACACTTCTGAGATTTCTCAAAAAGGGCAAGGAAACAGTTGATAGAAAAGTCCATTCCCTGATTCCATCTCCTTTAATATTCAGTTAAGTTCCACACCAGACATCTCTCCCAATGCCTCCAGATCATATAAAAGGTGACCCAGAATCCTGTTAAGTGCAGTTCTCTTTCTCTCCTGAGCTTGCCTACACTCCTTCCTGACTGTGAACTTTTGCTTTGCATGTAAATAAATCTTGTTTCTCTGTTCACCTTTTTCCTGTGTCTCATCCTTTAAATTCTTCTTGTGTTGGAGACAAGAGCCTGGACTCAGCCAAGGCCACCCCACAACATAAGCCTGAAAGAGACTTCAGCAGCCATTGCTGGCTTTGAAGATGAAGGAAATGAGTTCTGAGGTGAAGGATGTGGACAGCTTTTAAAAGCTGGTAATGTCCTTCAGTGTAGCTAACAAGTAAATGGTGACCTCAGCCTAAAAACTTAAAACTGATTTCTTCTAGTAATTTTAATGAACAAGGAAATAGATTTTCCCCTAGAAGATGAAGAAAAGGAAGAAGTCCTGCAAATGCCTTGAATTTAACTCACTGAGGCAAAGACTTCTCATCTATAAAATTATAAAATAGTAAATGAGTGTTGTAAGTCACTAAATTTGTAGAAAATTTTAAAGGAAGAAATAGAGAACTAATATATCTGGAGATACTTATTTCAGAGTTACTGCTGATAGATGTCTTTTGTTACCTTCTCCACGTCCCAATCCCCTTGACCCCAGACTGCATTTCTTCTCTATTTATTTCTCATATTAATCTTTCCTACCTCTTTAATATTTTATATTGTATTTATTGTTTAAAAATGTATTAAAAGCTTCACAAAGATGCAATTCCAGAAATAATCAATACTAAAGATATCATTCAATGTACAGTCCTTTTCTTCTGGCAGAAGTATAAATAGTAATCTTTTTAACTGCTACTTTCCTAAATTGAGTTCCTGTGAATGCTTAATGGTGTTCAATACCTCAATATTCTTAATGACATTCATGAACACTTACAAATTCTTAATGAATCAATGAAATGAGTTACTTTCCAGCAGTGTACTAAAGCTGGTTATTACTGGTTTTCTAGAGGAAGATGTTAAAATGTCAGAAATTTTGAAATTCATTTGTTAAACAGCAGTTATTAAAAATAAATAAAATTGAGGCAGGCGCTGTGGTGTAGCAGGTGGGGCCTCAGCCTGCAGTGCTGGCATCCCATATGGGTGCCGATTCAAGGCCCGGCTGCTCCTCTTTTGATCCAGCTCTCTTCTACGGCCTGGGAAAGCAGTAGAAGATGACCCAAGTCCTCGAGCCCCTGCACTTGCGTGGGAGACCTGGAAGCAGCTCCTGGCTCCTGACTTCGGATTGGTGCAGCTCCGGCTGTTGTTACCATGTGGAGAGTGAACCAGTGGATGGGGATCTCTCTCTCTCTCTTTCTCTCTCTCTCTGCCTCTCTGTAACTCTTTCAAATAAATAAATAAATCTTTAAAATATAAATGAAATTGGCCGGCTCTGCAGTTCACTTGGCTAATCCTCCACCTGCAGTGCCAGCACTCTGGGTTCTAGTCCCGGTTGGGGCGCCGGATTCTGTTCCAGCTGCTCCTCTTCCAGTCCAGCTCTTTGCTGTGGCCCGGGAGTGCAGTGGAGGATGGCCCAAGTGCTTAAGCCCTGCACCCGCATGGGAGACCAGGAGGAAGCGCCTGGCTCCTGGCTTCAGATTGGTGTAGGTCGCCGGATGTAGTGGCCATTTGGGGGGTGAACCAACGGCAAAGGAAGACCTTTCTCTCTGTCTCTCTCTCTCACTGTCTAACTCTGCCTGTCAAAAAATAAATAAATAAAATTAACAATAAACAGATCATATAAAAAACAAAGTTTGGATGTCTGGCCTAGCAGTGAAACCACCATGGCCTCATCCCATATCAGAGTGCCAGGGTTTGAGTCCCAGCTCTGCTACTGATTTCAGCTTCCTGCTAATGCACACCATGGCAGGCAGCAGGCGATGGCTCAAGTAGTTGAGTCCCTGTCACCCACATAGGAGACCAAGATTAACTTTTCGGCTCCTGGCTTCTGTCTGGCTCGCCCTGGCTGTTGTGGGCATTTGATTTTGAGTAGGTGCAGGTGGGATGGAAGTGGGTGTTTGAACTCGTAGATAGAAGATTTCTGTCTAAGATACAATTTTAAGATATTAATAAGTGTTCAAAACCTACAACATTCTTATTATTTTACCACATTTAACTATTATCTGAACCCTTGAGACATTCATATCTATTTTATCTGTAGGGCTACTTGCTACTCTATATCTCTTCTCACATTCATCAACTTGGTAGCTTGAAATCAGCCATAAAGTGAATGTTTAAACCATGGATATTGATAAACAACACAAATAAGTGATTGATTTATTGTTTCATTGATTAACTTGGTTTAGTACAGTGTTGAAGATATGTCATAACATGGATTAAACTTAGAAGTGTAATTCTGTTCTGTCTGTAGCTATTGTGAATTACACAAAAAGCTGAAGAAATATTTGTCTGAATTTCAAAAACTATCATGATTTAACAAGAAAGTAATCCACATCATTGATCAATGAGTGTACCTTAATCTCACATATTCCTTGTTTCACTGTTTTTTTGTCATTAATGTAAACAAAAATATCATATACCATTCATGATGAAATTATGCTTACTTGTTTATTACAAGCACAGTTGACTATGTTAGTCAAAAATCAGTGAAAGATCCCTGAGAATCAATTGCCTATATGATATTTATAATGCAGAATATTATACATTTTATTATTATCTATAATTTATGTGCTTTACATCTTTAATATCAGTACAAGTTTATATATATATATACTTGCTCATAAGTATTTTTTTTTGACAGGCAGAGTGGACAGTGAGAGAGAGAGACAGAGAGAAAGGTCTTCCCTTTGCCGTTGGTTCACCCTCCAATGGCCGCCGCGGCTGGCGCACTGCGGCCTGCGCACCACATTGATCCGATGGCAGGAGCCAGGTACTTATCCTGGTCTCCCATGGGGTGCGGGGCCCAAGCACTTGGGCCATCCTCCACTGCACTCCCTGGCCACAGCAGAGAGCTGGCCTGGAAGAGGGGCAACCGGGACAGAATCCAGCGCCTCGACCGGGACTAGAACCCAGTGTGCCGGCACTGCAAGGTGGAGGATTAGCCTAGTGAGCCACGGCTTATTTATATCTATATATCATATGTGTTTTTACAGATAACAATTGTTAAACATTTTCTGGAATAGTATCTTTTCTTTTCATCCATTTTCATTTATCATACCTAAAAAATTAGGAAATACAAAGCTCTTGCCATCTAAAAAGGTCACATCTTCCAAGAGTAATAATAAACCTAAGAGTTTTGACACATGACAAAAGCCAAGATGATAGTGTTTTCCTTTCTTTTGGGATATGGTTAAAAACCAAACCATGTGGAAACAGAAACTTACCAAAACTCATGGGCACAAAGCCAATAGTAGTCTCTTTGGCCTCATGAGTCAAGGGGTTAGGACCCTGTATTAGAATTTGACTTCTCCACAACTTCTATTTATGGAGTTCCAAAGCATTAGAGACATCCACATTGATTCTCCAACTAATCTTCTTTTCCATCCATATAGGAAAGTTTATTGCTTTGTACTATCTCTAAAACACGTATTGTGCTTTCCAACCTCTGTTCCTTTGCTCAGATTCTTCTTTTATTTGTGACTCATCCTCATAAATTCCTGTTTCAAGAGTCTTATCCACAATACACTTATATGGAGTTGACCATTAGTTCCGAATCCACTAATCTGTCTCTTATGGGAAATTTTATGGAATTCTCTTTGAGAACAGATCCCCTGTGGCCTGTTTTATTATCTCAAAAATGTACAAATCATATATGCATGTTGACTTAGACAGCAAAACCCTTGGCCTTGTCTGGGTGAGGAAAAACACCAGGCAGGGAAGGATTCAAAAAATATTTTGTAAGTCTGAAATTTTATGTATGAGTGTGTGATAAATTATCTTGAAATATACTTTTGTATATTTCTATATAATGAGGGCTTTGGAAAAATAATGTTCTATGTAAATGCGATCTGTTAATATTATTGCTTTTATTATTACTGTCATAAATTTTCAAAATAGTTTGTCTTCTTTCCTTTCCATTCCTACCACCTGTTGTTTTTGACCAGCAACAGCAAGAGGATTTGATTGCCTGAAACAAAGTAGGAAAGACAAGAATGCTGAAAAATGAATTGTAGAGCTAGCTAGCATTACAGATAGGTATTAAATTCATGAAGGGCCTTTAATGGTAGATTTAACAGTCTGATTTGGTTCTGTCAAGTCACAAGGGAGTTAGCACAAGGGAGTATTCTGATAAAGATAATTCCAAAGAAAAATTATTCTGACAGAATTAGTGTAAATTAGAGCTAAGAGCCAGGAGACAGTGGAAACAACTCTTGAATAATAATAATAATAATAACAACAACAACAATAATAAGGAGGAGGAGGAGAAAGAAAGAAGGAAGAAGAAGGAAAATGAAGAAGAACAAAGGGAAGAGGGGGAGAAATAAAAGCTGTAGGTAACATTTTCTCAGCTCTGTGTACAATAAAAAATAATGTTAATTTTCTCAATCAATATTTACAACAATTTTTAGCATTGTTATTATCTTCATATATCAGTTAAAGCAGCATAACTCTGATCTACCTTTGTGAACCAGATCATACAGCTAGTGTTACCTCGAATGTAAACCCAGGCAGCTTAACTTCAAAGCCAGCATTTTGAACCACTCAACTGAACAATTTTAAAATGTGATTTATTTGAGTTCGTCATATGCCAACTAATTGAAGGCATTTCCTATAGCATACTTGAATTAAAAAACAAAGAAGTATTTTACAACAACCAGACTTATCTGTGGATAAATTAACATGACAGCTTGAAATAAAATTAGCTCAAAACAGCACTTCAGTAAAATTTCACTTGAGAATTTTGAATTTGACAACACTTACATTTGCTATATATTTGTATTTTCCTATTGAGAACTAACATAGATACTAAAATGGATACTGTAACAATAGGTTGAAGGTGATTAAAACCAGAAAATATGTAACTCTCCAAGAATCTCAGACCTCAAGCAAGTGCTAATCATTATAAATGACTAAACAGAGAAATTGTTCATAACCTAGGCTAAGTTGACAATATTTATCTTATTCACTCTTAATAATGGATCTTCAGGTTTTCTAATTGAGCATTTATATATCCCGTTTCACCCTCCCAAGTATGATATTGACATAGTTTTTAAAATTTCTTACATTGTGAACTCACACATACAGTCTATACCAAGTGTATTGCCTACAAGGCAATTTACAAATAGGTCTGCTTTTCATATCTGCCTTGCTTAAAAATATTTAGATTCTTTTCTCTACTGTCACTAAAAATGGATAAATCAATATTTCTTTGATGAAATATATCCATGTTTTTATAAATCCTCAGTGTCTCTACTCGCAAAATGCATTTTTACTACAATGGTAAATTAATGGTAAGAATTCTCTGGTAAACAAAAGCTGGAAAAATATAAATAATTTCTATTAGAAACAATTTGATACTGGAGCAAAAACATGAAATAACTCATTCTTGTCCAGGAATAACTTGAACAACTTTATACACCTTATCAAATACACAGACACACACATACACATACATGCACACACACAGTTTAAGCAGTATGGAAGAGAAGGGAGGTGACGATGTATCCAACCACCATGACATTCAAAGGCTTGTGGCCAAAAGAGATCAGATGCTAGAAAGTTTACAGAAGCAGCATTAAATAGTCCCCATGCAAAGTGAACCAAGTAGTCATCCAGATGTCTCCATCTGGATATTTGGTATACTGAAAAGATCCTATTTGACCCACTTTTCTCCACATAACAGGCAGCTGTTAATAGTAATCACCAATAAACATATTAACTATTTGTTGAATCATAAAAATATACTAAATTTGAGCACACCCATCTCATCATACTTAGGTACTTAGTGTTATATTTTTATTTCATTCTCCACAATAGATTTTTTGTTACTTCTTTTGTTTCTTACCTGATCTTTTCCTTGCATAACTTGTTCTGCAACTTTGTTCTAAAGAGAAAAAAAAAACAATATGACTTATGAAGAAAATACAGCCAAGGAAGAAAATAAATGGATTTTAAAAAGAAGAGCTAAAAAACAAAGATGATCTATGTGTGTAAGTTTTATACAGTGTGTTTTACTTCAATTAAGTTTCATGTATTAATCAACATTTCAGTTCAGTTATTCAATCATCTATAATCCATGTGACTATATTTATATACAATCAGTATGTCTATCTCTTATACACTATTTACACTCTGAAAAACTATGTATGTAAAACAGATCTTTATGATACAAAAGGTCCTACCTCCAAATTTCTGGCATGTCTCTTATTCAAGACTACGGATGCTGCTTCTGAAATACTATGTTTTTCAGTTCCCACCCCCATATCCAGAGATAAAATTCACCTGAGTCTGGAGACTTGAACCTTTGGCAATTTCATTTCTCAGAAAAGGAAACCATTTTAAGAACAGTTTCTCTGGTCCAAATTTTGACAATAAATAACTATTTAGAAGTGATAGAAGCCTTGTCAGAGAGATACCATGTCATCTTATAGCTAGTAAGTAGTAATGAAGGGAATGGTAGGCATAGGCAGACACATGTCTTGCTATTAATAGAATGACATTTCCAGCAGCTGTCCAAATAGTTCAAGTCCCCCATCACAACTGTAACTTACCTCAGAGTCAATATAAAAATCAACCAGCTAAAATTTGGGAAATTTAAATAATTATGAATGAACTTGAGGAACTTCCTGCTATATAGGCTATGAGAGTAATAAATCACCTAGTGAGATAGTAACATAATTTCTCTGACTTTGTGCCTACTACACAATCTGCCACTATGGAACCAGATATCTAGTCAAACAGTTGGTCAGGCATTGTTTTTGGTATTACACATCTTAGAACCTTATATTTAACTTCAAATTCTATTAATAAAACTAGAAAATGAGATTGTAGAAGACAGACTGAAAGGATAAGGTTAGCTGGATTTCAGGGCTTTATATATTTTTAAGGATTTTTCTACTAAAATGTTGAAGAACAGAAATACTGGAAGATGAACTTAATCTGCAAACATATTCAGATGAGAAGGAATAACAAAAATTGTAAAAGTTAACAACATGAAAATGTGTTGCTCTCTGTAAGAAAGCATAACTATACCAGAAATGAGGTTAGATCAATTTTAACATAATGATATTTAATGAAGAAAAGAACACAGACAAAGTGAAACAGGTAATATTTTAGAATATGCAATTAGCTATTCATAACCATGATATAACAGAAGACATAGTAAAGCTATGCCCAATTTGCATTCATAAGCCATATCAAACTATAAAGCCTATCTTTCCCATTATCATGCTCCAACACATTTATTTTAATATCTAAGTACTTTCCTACCTACACTTAAAGATCTGTTTCATTCATTATAATTATGGTTCCCTGTACCATTCATTAATACATTGCTCTGGGGAACTAAGTAAATAACAAACTGAGGGCTTATTTTGTAGTAAATCTGTTTAGAGCTATTAAAATCTAACTCCATTTTACCGAGAAAGAAGTAATGAAAGAAATTTTAATGAAAAATCTGCATGTGCCAGAAAGATTTATGTGCCTGAGGTGGGAAATAAAGATTTTTAAAATTTTTTGTTAGATAATCTCCAAAGAGTTCAGTGCAGGTAAATTAACTTCAGTGAGTTGAATCTTGAAACCAAAGAGTCAGTTACTGATCATTTCTTTCAAATGTTGTACAGTAAAACATCTGCTTTGCTGTCATTTAAATGACATTCCATTTTTCTAGGATAGTTACAACTTAAAACCATTTGTTATGGCAATGTGGGACTAAGAAGCAACTGGATATATTTTTAAAAGAAGCTGTATGGTAATCTCTACATTTCATTGGGTTGAGGAAGGAAACAATAGACTGTGTAACTGAAAATATTCCTTGACTGTCTCACTTCATTGGAATTTTTAAGCGTGCTTTATGAAATAATTCTACTATGAAAGTCAAGATAGACTTTTTTACATCAATTTACTCAATATTTCAAGAGCAACAATATGAGAAAATGAATTTTTACAATGTCCATATTCTATTGCAAGCCTAAAAATTTAGAAGATATTACAAAAAACTGAGGAATTGTGACATAAAAATATAATTTTATTTCATCTTTTTCTGAAATTCTCAGAGGCAAGAAAATAATCCATAAAATAAACTATTAGCTCATACTTTATGACATGTTCTATAAAAGAGGTCATGACTTAAATTTATTGTTATAGTGAAGGATTCTGCCTCACATTTAAGCATGAGCTAGGTCAAAGACACATTGAGAAAAGAACATAGAAATAATTTAATATTCCTCATAATAAAAGTTAAATCTGATTAGTTTGCATTATAACATGGACTCTCTGAAATAAAATTTATCTTACGCTTTTTAAATTTCTATATTTGAAAAAAAATTCCTACTGATTACTTCCAATTGCTATTTTTACTAGATGATCAATTGTATATCCTTGAAAAGGCTCCCCATAATCCCCAAATGGCACTAACAGTAATTGCAGTGATCTTTGATACAAACAGGAAATATTGAAGAGTTGAAGTTCAATTAATGCTTATTATTTCATTCCAAAAAAATAATTTTCCAGACTCCTCTGTGGGAGATAAGTCCTTGCTGTGATAGAACTGAATTTCTACTTACAATGATACTACCTTATACTTGTCAGTAATTATTTTCACAGAACTTAAGCTTCAGTTATATGAAGCATATTGACTGGAACAAAACCTCAGTAAATACCCATTTTGATACATATCCAAATTAATGTACTGTTTTCACATGGTTAAATGCGTATCAATAATTTGCTGTTTCTTTTGATATCATTCTTAGTACTATTTCTTGTGACTAGCTCAAAAAGAACAGAAAAACTAATAGCAAAAACAGTAAATTCACAAAAATCTATTTTCAAGTTTGTGCTTTGGTAACAAACCACTGAGTATTTCTTGACTGCTTGGAGCTATATAATTTTTAACGAGTGATTGTACACCCATATCTGTCAGTATATGCTTCTTTATCTCTCAAGAAAGAAGAAACTTGCTGCAAAAGAAATAATTGCCCGACTAAGGTTTTTCTCTTTTTAAAATTGGATTTCTTGTTTCCTTTTTATTTATGTGTTTGAAAGGCAGATCATCTGGGGAGGGTGGGGAGAGAGAGAGAGAGAGAAGAGGAAATCTTCTATCTGCTGGTTCACTTCCCAGATGGCCACAAAACCCAGGACAGGGTCAGTCACGTGTGGGAGCCAAGAACTTCATCTGGTTCACCTAAATGGGTGTCAGGGGCATAAGCACTTGGGCCTTCATTGGCTGCTTTGCCAGGTGCATTAGCATGAAGTTGGATTAGAAGCAGGCAGCCAAGCCTCGAACCAATGCCCCAAATATAAGAAGCCAGAATCATAAGCTTGGCATAACTCACTGTGCCAGAACACCAGCCTCCCTACTAAGATTTTTATTAATTTATGATATTATTTTTTTAACACAGATGAACATGGTGAGAATGTTCAACAATTCTTACCCTTTGTTTAGCTCATTTTAAACACACAAACATAATAATGATAATCCATAAAGTAAATCATAGATTCAAGAAGGGCATAGAAGAAGTTTTATAGATAAATTTGTTATGGTTGATTAACATAGCTTAACTTGTCATATATACTTCACTTTTTATTTTATTTTATTTAAGTTGTACAAGTTTCATACATTTCATACTTCACTTTTAAAGTGGGAAATATTTTGTCTCAAATTTCATTGCTCCTACTTTGTGATATAAACTTCTCCCTCTGTTATATTTGACCCTGGTGACAAAGTCTTTTTACTTTTTTTAAGACATGTCTCTCTTAAATTCTACTGATCTCCTGGTCCTTCTGATACCCTCTAGAACCTTCTCATTAATCCTCTCTTTCACATATTTTCACTCTTTGCTTTCTGATTTTATTAGGACATAAGAAGACCAGATTCTAGATCTAGATCCATAGCAAACAAATAGCAATGCAATTAAACTTTGTGACTTTCAGTTTCCTCATTTATAAAATGGGCATAACTTTTATCCCTTATCTTCCTTTCTTGTCTCTCCAAGTTGCTGTGAATATCAGACTAAAACATGAGATAGTAGTTTATAAAGATTCATTGCATGGCCGGCGCCACGGCTCACTCGGCTAATCTTCCACCTGCGGCGCCGGCACCCCAGGTTCTAGTCCCTGTTGGGGCGCCGGATTCTGTCCCAGTTGCTCCTCTTCCAGTCCAGCTCTCTGAGGTGCCCGGGAAGGCAGTGGATGATGGCCCAAGTGCTTGGGCCTTGCACCGGCATGGGAGACCAGGAGGAAGCGCCTGGCTCATGGCTTCGGATCAGCACAGTGCGTTGGCTGTAGCAGCCATTTGGGGGGTGAACCAACGGAAGAAAGATTTCTCTCTGTCTCTCTCTCTCTCACTGTCTAACTCTGCCTGTCCAAAAAAAAAAAAAAAAAAAAAAAAAAAACAACAACAACAACAACAAAAAAAAACCCACTCATTGCTACACAGTACAAAGTATTACTATTAATATTATCTCAAAGTCTCCAACTTAACTTTTCTGATCTTTGCCATCAAAACTCCCCTCATGAGAAAGCTTAGCTATTATTACAAGATTTTCATTATCACTTTGTATGGTGATACATATCAAAACTTAATCTCAAAGGCTGAGTCTTCCATCCTCTGACAAGTTATATTTAAATCCTATAAAATACAGAGTCTGCTAAAATAATTCCTTACTGTTTATGCTTGTTTTTTCATTTTCTTTTATGATATATTTAATATCTACATGTATGTGTTCTGTATATTAACTTTCTATTCGGAAGTAAAGAAATTCTGGGGGCAGGCATTGTGGCACAGTGGAGTAAGTCACTGTGTTATAGTGATATAACAGTGGAGTAAGTCACTGCTTGTGATACTGGTATCCCACAACAGAGTACCAATTTGAGTCTCACTGCTCTGCTTCTGATCTAGCTCCTGCTAATGCATCCTGGAGACAGCAGAAGATGGCTCAAGTGCTTGGGCCCCTGTTACCCTTGTGAGAGACCTAGACAGAATTCCTTGTTCCTGACTTTGGCCTAGCTCAGCCCTGGATGTCATGGATATTAGAGGAGTGGATTAGCAGATGGAAGATTCTCTCTCTCTTCTCTATGCTTTTCAAGCAGATGAAAATTAATAAATATTTTAAAAAGAAATTCTAAAGGATTTCTGCCTTCAAATATTTGCCCTGTAATATGGCTATGTTCCCTAATTGTTGTTAGGTCTCCTCTCATTTTTCAAGTTTCTCCTCTCCATGGAAGCACTAAAATTTATATCTATATTTATTTCCACTCTCATTTGTTTTTCACAGCCAGTCCCCTGATCATTTTTGTATCTGATTATTTCTAGTTAACATTATCTTTGGAAATTTTCTTCTAATAGAACTATTACTATTCCATTCTTGGAACCCCAAATGTCCAGAAAAGATGTTTTATGATATTTGGTTCATTTTTAGGATTTGATTCATAATAGTCTTACCACAAGTCATTGATCAACTTGCTATATAAAAACTCATCTCAATATGACCTCTAGGGATATGTATGCCTTTTCAGTTTGATCTTCAAAAATACTACACACTATACCTTAGGATTGGATAGACTTTCATAAAACCATATTTTATTTACTTGAGAGGGTATTTTAAAGTCTCTAAAATCAGAGTTTGATTTCTTATCCTTGTGGTAAAACAGCACTGAGAAAATGTAATTGGTAGGCTGGGTAGGATTATTTTCTTTCTTAGTGGTAAATTAAATAGTGGCACATCTTACCAATGATAGCATTTTAAATTCAATGCAATAAGTTATAGCATTGGCTAACAGTCTGAAGTATCTTTAGTCAGACACATCCCAAATAAGATACAAGCATAGTTATGAAACATTTAAAGGATCTAAGTTATTAAAATCTTCAAGCTCCTGTATGCCTGAATAAATTTGACAGAAGAACCAATTTATGCATTATAACTCATTTTTCCTTTTCATCAAAAACAATTCCCTTGAAACTCAAACACATTGTTGCAGAATGAATAGCAAGGTAGCATAGTAATAAAATTAATGTATGAGATTACTACGGAACTACTGAATTTTAATAACAAATATTTTAGAGAATAGCTAGTTAGTTGAGAGAAATTGATATTGTTAGAGTTTTTCCACCATCATATGTTTTACAATGGTATCCTACTCTGGGGGAAACAACTACTTGAACTCTTGATATAACCAATAGCAATTTTTCTATAGAGAAAGAAACCAGTGCTTAAATAATCTAGGTGACTATTGTTATGACTGAAGCCTCCATGACCAGCACAGTCATTTTGTTCAAGGAATGTGCAAGGATTCTCATGGTGCTTGCCATAGTCTCAGTTGAATACCTAACTGAAGAGGATACTCAGTGTTATCAAATACACATATTCTCACAGTCTTCTAAAGTCTAACAAGAATATAAAGGGAAATGAAAAGATACATATAAACTTTATTTGTAAAGAGTACAGTATCCTTATAGAAAAAGTGGAAGGTTGTTGGTAGAAATGTAAACTAGTACAACCATTATGCAAGACAGTATAGAGATTCCTCAGAGATCTGAAAATAGATCTGCCATATGACCCAGCCATCCCACTCAATGGAATTTACCTAAACAAAAAGAAATAGTACATTGATGAGTTATTTGTATCTTCATGTTTGTTGAAGCTCAATTCAGAGGATCTAAGATATGGAATCAACCCAGATGTACTCACTTGAGGGGCTAAAAGAATTTAGTATATATATACTATGGAATATTATTCAGCCATAAAAAAGAATGAAATACTGTCCTTTGCAACAAAGTGGGGGCAACTGGAAAACATTACGCTTACTGAAATAAGCTAGTCTCAAAAACACAAATAAACGTTTTCTCTGGTATGTGGTAGTTAATAGAGACTACCAAAACATGTATAGTAATGAAAAGGTCATCTGGGGATATGATTGTCATTTTTAATCCTTGTCTATACTCCAGTAGAACTGTGGTCTTCTTGCTTTTTACTTGTTGGATATTAAGATTAGTGGTTAATTAAGCCTGTGAATATAGAGTAGATTAAAATTATATCTTTGCTAAAACTGATGAAGAGAGAGGTGTGAGGGAGAGGGATTAGGGGAAAAAGAGGAGAGAGATGTTATTGTCTTCTTGGAATTGTATATATGGAATGCTGAAAATCTGTTCTCTTTCTATTAATAAAATTTTAAAAATAAATAAAAACACCTAACAGTAAAAAAAAGAAAAAACATGAGAACAAAATTTATTCAAAAGAGATAAGGCATATTGGAATACTGCAAAATCTATTACAAATAAATTATTCTTAAGCCTGTCAAATGAATATGTGGGGAGTGAAGCTTACTAAACACAGTTAGACATATGGTATTATATGAATTACTCAGGTAATTAAAGGTCTTCATCTAAATGTTTGTTGAATGGCTGGTGGATTTTAGCATATTCACAGCCCATAAATATGATTTGTTTTATAGTTCTAGATGTCTCTCTCTCCTGTTTTTAAAGATTTATTTATTTATTTGACAGGCAGAGAGAGAGAAATAACTTCTATCCACTGTTTCACTTCCTAAATGGCCACAATGGCTCTGAGCTGGACCAAGCCCAAGCCAGGAGACAGCAGCTTCTTCTAGGTCTCCCACATGGGTGCAGAGGACGAAGTATTGGGCCATCTTCCGTTGCTTTCCCAGGAGCATTAGTAGGAATCTGGATCAGAAGTGGAGCAGGCAGGAATGGAACAGGTGCTCATAAGGGATGCCAGTACTGCAAGTGGAGATTTAACTTTCTATGCTACAGTGTAGGCCCCTAAATGTCTCTTTATACAACATTTACTATTGAGTTCTAGGTTGACTTGATTATTATTTAAAATGGCACCTCTATTTCTAGGTGCAAAAAATACTTGTCTAGAATGTCATGTCTAATCCTGATATTTCTCTTGTTATTTTTTGTTTCTTTTTAGTCTCAGCAGATAAAGCAATCCTTTCTCTCCCTTGATTATATAGGACTTTCTAAGTGAATTCCCTAGAATCTCCACCTCTGGCTTTAATTTATTGAAAAAAAAAAATGATTCAGGTAGAATATACATAAGTTTTCCAAAAATTATGGGATAAATCATCCCCAAGGCAGAATAAGAAACAGCAACCATTGCACACAGAACCAAGATTCAAATACTGCTATGAAGGGGGCCCACCTAAACTTATAAGCATAGTAAATGGAGACCATATCAGTTGTAATTACCTGTGAATTGGAAAGGTGAAAAACTGCAATTTACTTTAAACTATGTTGCAAGCAAGGCACACTTTTCGGCTTTAAGTAATTTTTACTAGTTAGAAAGACAGGGACTATAAGAACACATCTCTCTACTCACCTCTTTACAAACAGAAGCAATTGCTTTTAATATTATATCCTTGTGGTCAGGCCGGATTATGCCAAGTTCATTAAGTTTTTCTTGTGTAATGTTAAGAAGTCTCTCCCCGTTGATTTTTGCTCTTTCAAACTTTTCTCCGTATACCAGAAAACTATAACCCAGCTCTGTGTAAGAAATAAAAGACATAGAGGTGTCAAGGAAAAAAAACGACTACAGTTTCTTGTAAAAATAACTACACAATTCTACTGGCATAGAATTGCCATTTGAACACTTCATTCCAACATTACATCTTGAATTCAGCGTCTGTAGTTAGGAAGGCTAAGAAGGAGCAAATTTTGAACATCATTGCAGAAGTACTTAAATATAAAATGTAAATAATAAAAGAAACTGTTAAACATGCAGATGCAGAGATTATAAATGAAAGATTTATAAGCTGTTATAACAATATCTAAGATAGACTTAATTGAACTGCAAAAACATGTCTTCAGATTTGTTATTACTTTAACATTTGGAATTTTATCAACTAGGAATCTATTGTAAATTAACATAAACATTACTTCACATAGTTCTAAAATGTATATATAACTCAAAACATCACGCTGTACATGATAAATAAATACAATTTTATGTCAATTAAAAATAAATTTAACAATGACTTCAAATCTTAAAAAAGATCTATGTAGTTAATATTTTCAAATTATTTGGAGAAGGCACTGTCTCTTAGGCAAACTGCTTCACAATTGTGAAAAAGTCAAATTTCTCAGGTATATATTTTAGTTAAATGTTGATGCCATATCTTAGATTTATTTAGAGAGAAGTAATTAGATGATCCATGAATAACATAACATAGTTTATTACATGATGTATAAAACTATTAATAACAATGGAACTGAACGATTGCTAAGCTTTGAGTAAGTAAAAATGATCAGAAGACTAAATATATCAGAAGACTTTATAAATCCTTAGTTATCTACATTAATAGGAGTACAGTAGAAATAGTTCAAAATCAGCCTTAAATTCATTTGAAGTTTTATGTAGAACTGCTCTGTGAAAAGGAGTATGATGGTACATCAAAAAGTTCATGGAAAATATAGTTAAAATATAAGTTTATTTTGCTTCAAAAACACTTTAACAAACCATGTAAAATTTTTTCATGGTACAAATTTTTCATGAACTTTATGAAGATAACACATATGGCTAACATTCTGGGAACCAATAATATAAAATGATTAATGCAGATTGTATTTATTTGAATTTTTGAAAAAAGATTCATGTATTTATTTTGAAAGAGTTACAAAGAAAGGGAGGAAGGGGGGGGAGAGAGAGAGAGAGAAAGATACCTTTCATCCTCTGGTTCACTGCCCAGATGGCCTCAAGGGCTGATCCAGGCCGAAGCCAGGAACCAGGAGCTTCATCCGTGTCTCCCACCTGGGTGACAGGGGCCCAAGGACTTGGACCATGTTCCACTACTTTTCCCAGGTCATTAGCAGGGAGCTGGATCAGAAGTGGAGCAGCCAGGAAAAGAACTGGTGCCCATATGGGATGCCAGTGTTACAGGTGCCAGCATAGCACACAACACAACACTGGCCCCTTAATTTTCCTTTAAGAATTTTTAAAAATTTTTTGATTAACGTATGTTTACATTTTTATGGGGTATAGTGCAATATTTCAACATTGGCAAGGATGTGGAGAAAAGAGTGGTGGTGGGGATGTGAATTAGTACAGTCATTACAGAGAAAAGTATGGTGGTTTCCCAAAAAACTAATAGATCTACCATATGATTCAAGTATCCCACATGTGGGTATATATCTGAAGGAAATGAAATCAGCATATGAGACACCTGCACTACTGTGTTCATTGCAGCACTATTCACAATAGCCAAGTTATGGAATCAACCTAAGTGTTGATCAAGGAAAGACTAGATAAAGAAAATGTAGTGTATATACAATGGTATACTATTCAGCAGAAAAACCAAATTAAATCCTGACATATGCAACAAAAATTGATAAAACTGGAGACTATTATAATAGTCAAATGAAACAAACCAGACACAGAAAACAAATACCGCATATCTTTCATATGTAAAAGTTTAAAAAATTCATTTGCCTTTAAAAAATAAACCAAGCTAATGTTTATTTTTACAGTATCTTTAAAATACTTTTTCACTAATTGGATAATATAAGTAAGATTTCATGGATGAAGATTTAAACTCCTTTTTAAAAATTTGTCGATTACAAATATATTTCATTGAACTGATACTGCTAATAAAATTACGTTTCTATTCTTATCTTTTTAAAAAATATTTTGTATTTATTTATTCCAGAGGCAGAGTAACAGATAGAGGGAGAGACAGAGATAATGGACTTTATCTGCTGGCTCACTCCCCAAACGGCCGCAACAGCCGGAGCCTAGTCGAGCTAAAGCCAGGAGCCAGGAGCTTCCTCTGCGTCTTCTACACAAGTTCAGGGACCCAAGCACTTGGCCATCTTCCACTGCTTTCCCAGGCCACAAGCAGAGAGCTGGAGGAGGAGCCGCAAGACACGAACTGGTGCCCATATGGGATGTCAGTGCCACAGGCGGAGGCTTAGCCTACTACGCCACAGCGCTGGCATTGTATCTTTAATTGTTTTCTAAAAGATGACTTTTTGACCTCTATCAGTTTCTTTAGTAAGTTTTTTTTTTGCATTAAAATGTGGACTTTAAAGTATTTTTCTGTTTGTTTACTTTAAGCTTTTAAAACTGATTGCTTGTAGTAGAGCACTGGGTTAAGGCCCACATGGGACTCTGCATCCCATATCAAAATGCCTGGCATGGAATCCCATTTCTGCCTCAGTTCCAGCTTCCTGCTAATGCATCCTTAGAGGCAGCAGATGATGGCTCCAGTACCTGAGTTACTACAACCCATGTGGGAGACCTGGTTGGAGACCTATGCTTCTGCCTTCTGCCTGGATCATCATTAGCTATTGCAGGCATTTGGGAAGTGAATCATTTAATGGAAGACTCTATCTCTCCCTCTCTCTCTATCTGTTGTTCTGCCTTATCAATAACCATTAAATAAATAAATAAAACCTTAGAAGAGGCATAAAACTATTTTTACCTTAAAATTTTCAAAATTCTCAATTGCTACATATTCATACTGGCTGCCTTCTCTGTTAGTCCTAAACTAATACAGGTTTTCACTGTATTTTCAATATAGAGTGAAGCTAACTAGAGTAATTCATCTTGTACAAGTATATTTATATAAATTTCCCCTTTTTCCCAATAAAGATCCATGGTACAGAAATTTTCTCTGCTGCATGCTAAAAAATGACCAGCAATAATACTCAGATAGTTGCAAGGAACCTGCCTAAACATAATAGTTCTCTGTGCCTATTTTTCAAGATTATTAACTCTTTTCATTAGGGGAAGAGACTCAGGCATTTGACTTGGAAGACTACATGTTACAGGGATGGCTAAAATAGGAATAATGAAGAAGTTGTAAAATTATGTTAAAAGAAACTTGAATGCTGAATATCTTAAAGTAGTCTTTCTAACAATTTGCTGATGTCTTTGGAATATTTATTTCTTCATAGACATTAAATATGACAAAAGAGAGAACAGAAAATTATGTGTCAGTTTTAATGCTAACCATTGGTTAGGGAAAATTTTATATACATATAGTTATATCCAAAAGAATGAAATATAGATCTTTGTGGCTGATGTTCATATATACTGAAACTTCACTCAGTAACTATACTTAAAAGTTAATGACTTATCACTCAGAGACTTTACTTTCTATTACTCTTCATATATGTATAAAGAATCAATTATAAAAATGGAAAGGAGGTATCATCAATAATTTTTTGAGTTTGAATATTTCAAACTCCTCGGATTCTGCATTTTGTTTTATCAATTGCAGAAGGTGTTTATATTAGAATGTAATATACAGTTAAGATTTTAGGATTAAATCAAAGAATTGTGATACCTATAAATTTAATGAAACTACTTGTTCTCTATAGATTAATGAGTATCCGAACGTAGACAGAGTGAACACAAATTATCTCACCATGCTGGATTGCTTTTCTGTTGCTTTTACAATCCATTTCATTAAAAATTCCTGAGAAATGATATAGAGCAGATAAAGCACATAGACTTAAAACAGGTTCCATGTCTTCAGCAAACAATACATAGCCTGTACATTTTGATTACTGGATTTTTATTAAAGTCAATACATATTGCTTTGGTCTTCGTTCATATATTAACATTTTAAACCATTAATGTTGCAATTTTCAATTCAGTCTGATTAATAATTTCTGGTTGTATGCATGAAAACTTTGCTAATGAAAGACATGGCCATTGCCTTAAGGAAGTATAATAGCTGAAGAAACTAAACACAGTGGTGAATAAAATCCATTGCTAATATCCATCTAGGAATTTAGCAAAACTAGAAATTGATTAAAATTCCACATTAAACAAGTGTACAACTTCAAAGTGAGAGAACTGATTAAAGAAAGAAAGCTCATTCTTAATACCTGGCATACAAGATTCTAGGTTTTAAAACCATCTGCATTTTGCTATATTATCTCATAGACATAATGGTAATGCTCAAATTACTCTCAAGGATGAACACTATGACCAGATATCAAGCTATTAATGTGAATATTTGTAACTTTCAAGATAATTTATATAGCTTACATGACCCTAACTATTCAGAGTTTCATTTCAGGCCTTGTTACTTTGGTCCAAGAATTTGCTATTAATAATACTGATTTAGAATTTTGGAGCACAGTATTATTTTAAAATTGTTTGTGTATCTATGAATATGTGCATGCATGTATTTGTGTAAATTTTAGTTTTATTTTTGCAAATGTATGAGTAATTTACATAATCATGACTCTATTTTGCATTTGTGAGTATTTAAAATAATCCAGTATGATTAGGTTGTGTGCTTTCTTTATAAATCAAGGGGTGAAGGGGCCGAAGCACTTGGGCCATCTTTTACTGCTTTCCCAGACCATAGTAGGGAGCAGGATTCGAAGAGGAGTAGCTGGGACTCTAACAACCACAGGCAGAGGCTGAAGCTATTATGCTGCAGTACCATCCCCACCACCACCACCATTTGTCACTATTCTAAGTACTTTTCAAATATGATCTCATTTGTTTTCACAGCTGTGTGATGTAGGAACTGACTCACAGAGTAGTAAATTACTTACTTAAGGACTACACTAGCTAGTAACTACTTGAGCCAGGATTTAAATCCAAGCAATCTAACTACAGATCTCATATTCTTTTTTTTTTTGACAGATAGAGTTAGACAGTGAGAGAGACAGAGAGAAAAGTCTTCCTTCTGTTGTTTCACCCCCCAAATGGCCGCTACAGCCGGTGCGCCAGCGCTGCACTGATCCTGGTCTCCCATGTGGGTGCAGGGGTCCAAGCACTTGGGACATCCTCCACTGCCTTCGCGGGCCACAGCAGAGAGCTGGACTGGAAGAGGAGCAACCAGGACTAGAACCTGACGCCCATATGGGATGCTGGCGCTGCAGGTGAAGGATTAGCCAAATGAGCCACAGAGTCGGCCCCCAGATCTCATATTCTTAACCACAATGCTCTTTTTTTTTTGACAGGCAGAGTGGACAGTGAGAAAGAGAGACAGAGAAAAAGGTTTTCCTTTACTGTTGGTTCACCCTCCAATGGCCGCCGCGGCCGGCAAGCTGCGGCCGGCGTACCGCGCTGATCCGATGGCAGGAGCCAGGTGCTTCTCCTGGTCCCCCATGGGGTGCAGGGCCCAAGCACTTGGGCCATCCTCCACTGCACTCCCTGGCCACAGCAGAGAGCTGGCCTGGAAGAGGGGCAACCGGGACAGAATCCGGCGCCCCGACCGGGACTAGAACTTGGTGTGCTGGAGCCACAAGGCGGAGGATTAGCCTAGTGAGCCACGGCGCCGGCCCACAATGCTCTTTTACTTATAGTAATTGAGATGGCCTAAGGTTGGGAATGGCTTCCATAATGTACATGAAAGAAATTCTGGAAAGGTGTGCTGGAATATGTAAGAGACACAGACCACAATCTCCAAGTAACATAAATACAACCAACTATCCACATCTGAACTTTTGGAAAGAGCATACTCAATTTGTACAACTCACTATTCCTTAATTTCATTCACTCATTTATTCAGCAAAGCTGGTCCTTAATGCCTTTGTACTTTGCTTTTATCATTAATGGCTGTCAGCTGTGGTATTACGCACTGCCATCCAATATTGCAGCTCACACTTGTCCATACACAAACTGTTTCAAGGTTTAACATGTTTCAAGGCATTATATAATGTAATTTTTGTTATGATTTCATATAAACACAGGGCACTATAATAAGATAATGTTTGCATAAAGAAAAATAAACCTCAATTGTTTTCTATCTATAAAAGGAAAAACAAACCTAGACAGAATAATAAACTAGCCCAGTAAAAAAATAAGCTTAAATGGAAGTTTGCCAATTGAATTATCTTCACTAAATAAAATAAAGTTTTCCATATGGGCCAATAGCATTTAAATGCACAAGGAAATGTATTTATATATATATATATACAGAATATATATATATACATATGTTCTGAAAATATAAGTGTCAAAGTTCTAAAGAAGAGTCAGCAGTAATAAAATATATTCTTAGATTGATAATGGTAAAAATTATATATGAGGATGCACTATCTAAAATGGCTATGTGTTATACAAAAAGGATGAATATCAGAAGAAAGCCAATTCCATTTGTTTAGAGATGTTCAAAGTGAGGTTTATTTGTGGTCCTTAATTACGATATTTGAAATCAGTTTATTTTAATTGTACTGAGTTAAAAGTTCCCTGTAGTTATTCTAAATAACTGTACATAAATTGAAAACTCTACAACCAGTGTCAACTTTTAAAGCATTGCGAAAACAAAATAAAAAAGAGCAAACAATTCTATAGACACCCCATAGGAAAAAAACAAAATTGTGTCAGCAAATTAAGTCTCTAAGTGGGAATTCCATATACCATACCAGAGTACCTGGGATTGAATCTCACCTCTGCTTCCAAAGCAGCTTCCTGCTAATGCACACCCTTTGGGTAGCAGATGATGATTCAATTACTTGAATGATGATTCAATTACCCATGTGAGAGACCCCGAATGGAGTTCTTGACTCCTGCCTCCAGCCTGAACTAGCTCTGGTTGTCGTGGGCACTTGGGAAGTGTGCTAGAAAATGGAAAGGCTCTCTCTCTCTCCCCACCCCCGCCCCGACCCCTGACTTGCAAAACACCAAAAACAAATAAATTTTAAAAAGTTATATCATCTAAAAACCCAATTTTTCAATTTAATTCATGTCAAAGAAAATCATGCTTCCTGTACACACTTTGGAAATATTGTTATAGTAGGATGGCAAGCAAATCTATCTTTTACTTCATCATTTAAAATGTTCAATTGAATACACATGGGTTTTTTTTTAAAGCATATCAAATAAGATGCACATTTTTCAAAAATTCAATATGACACTGGAATTTATGAAAAGATACAAACTATAGCTCAGTTCATAATGTGATACATGCAAAAAATATACACAGGGTTAAGAGGAAGAACACTAAAATCACACAGTCAGAGTTCAAACCAGGCCCTGACATTCACTAGTTGCAGCATTTTAGGAAAGTCACTTCGACTTTTTAAACTCCAACTTTCTGATGTTTTAAAATTAAAGAAATAAAAGCATGATCCCCATACTTGTTAGTATTAAATATAATGGAAGCAAAGTGGCTATCAGCATTATAACACATAATAAATATGCAAATAATGTGAACTAATATTATCAATATTATTGATATTACACAGCATGGGTGGCAAGAAGAAATATTTGACCTATATTATTTCACAAATAGCTCAAATGACTCCTTAATAAATAGAAAGAATGGAATTAAATATTCTTCATTAGTTTCCAACTTAGACTAGTTCTTTCAGTAAAGATTGATCAAGAGATCAGTCAACGATGCTAGAGGTTTGAGAAATAAGTTAAGATTGATAAAATCCATGGACTTAAAATTCACCTCAAAATTCCTTGTTGTGTTCTGTTATTTTATTACCATGTAGTTATCTGCAACTGAGTTCTGTAAGCTTAAGAGAAGCTTGAGTCATATACACTTTAAAAATAACTTGAATTTGTCTAACGTGAAGTTTTCACTTACTACATAGTTTTATTTTTCATAAAACTTTTATTTGTATACTATTTTACTTGAAGTAGTTACTATATTATGTGTGATATTTATGGCTATGTTTATTATAGGAAAAAATAACCCTTAATTTTCTTGATATTTTCTTCCATTATGATGATTTAGTGTTTAAACAAATATATAAGTAAGCTGTGTTGATTGAATAGTTAAGATATGCCTTAAAAATAATATGCAATATAACAGTTCAGAGTAAAGATATTTTATGTCCCACCATGCCCAGACTTTAAAAAAATGAAAAATATCCAACCCATCATCCACCCATATACAACTTTCTGCACCTTTAAAATGATATTAACTTCAAGTGTTACAAATGGTTGAATGAACTTCAAAAATTTTTTATCTTTTCATGAGAACTGTACAGATTTTACATTATTAAACAGCTCTTCAGAATCTATTTACAATATAAAATCACACAGCAAACCAGAAAATAAATGGAACATAAATAAAATGAGTCTCAATCAATGACAGAATCAAATCTTTAAAAAAGAAGATTTATCGGGGCTGGCACATGGGGGCCAACTCGAGTCCAGGGTGGTCCACTTCTGATCCAGCTTTCTGCTTTGGCCTGAGAAAGCAGTGGAAGATGGCCCAAGTCCTTGGGCCCCAGCACTGGCATGGGAGACCCAGAGGAATCTCCTGGCTCTAGGCTTCGGATTAGCCCAGCTCCAGCCATTGAAGTTATTTGGGGAGTGAAGCAGTGCATGGAAAAGATTCTCTCTCTCTCTCTCTCTCTCTCTCCCTCTCCCTCTCCCTCTACCTCTCCCTCTCCCCCCTCCCTCTTTCTCCTTCTCTCTCCCTCTGTCTCTGAAACTCTTTCAAATATTAGATTTATCTCCCACATGCATACAGGGGCCATCCTTCACTGCTTTCCCAGCCATATTAGCAGAGAGCTGGATCAGAACTGGAACAGCCAGGACCTGAACTGGCACCTATATGGGATGCCGGAGCTGCAGGCTGCAGCTTTAACTTGTGCCACAGCGATGGCCCCTAGAATTAAATCTTCAAACAGAGTAAACTAACTTGACCCAAGCTTTACTATTATCAGGAAGGCAAATAAAGTCAGCAACATAGTCACTTGTGCTTACAAATTCATACCTTTGTTTTTTCAAGCTCTGAATTCCTTCTAGACATTTATATGATCTAAAACAACTTTTGCTTAGTAGTAGGAATAGCAAATTTATGACATTTGTCCTTCTCAACCTCATTCTGGTGTAGGTATAATTAAATGATCACAGAATTACTTCTTTTTAAGCTAGAATTCAGTCAGAATCCTTCTGACATACTGCTTTAAACAACCAGCAGCCACTAACCAATCAATGGACAGTAATAATTAATCACTATTTGCTATATTTTATTTAAAGTAAAATTATGTTCCATAGTTTTGCAATCCAATCTTGTTGGTCATTGGTAGACTTTTCAGTTGTCTATGTAGCAAAACACTTTTTTACATTCCTATTAATGGTTGTACCAGCTAAATTTATTGTCATTATTTTACAGCTAGCCTATAATATTAATATTTTCTCATGAATTGCCTCACTGTTCTGATTCATCTTAATCCTTTGCTCAAAACCATTCAATAGCTGTCCATCCTTTGCCAAATAAAACCTAAAACTTCAATTGGATCTTAATGTCTTTCATAATCTGGCTCCAAATACAATGACTCCCATATAGAAATCCTCTCTCCAAATAAACTAAACTATTCATATTTCTGTAAACATCCTCAATATTCTCATGTCTGTGCCTTTGTTAATGGTTTCCTCACTCCTAAAATCTTCTCCATAATCTCCCCCATTAAACTACTACCTCTTCTTCAACTATTAATTTCAGAGTTGCTTCCGTGACTCTCTTTTTGTTCATGTCTGCTTTATGTTGTACCTATTTCCTGACATATCTTGTTTCTCTACTAGCTTAAAAGGTAGTGGAGATTGGAGTGTATGCATAAATTCATCTCTGCAATCCCCTTGGCTCCTATTACTGATTCCAGAGCACAGTAAGCACTCACAGAAATGGAAGTCAAATGCAAATTAAAACTGAGTCATTGATTAACTGCATCTCAACCAGAGGCAGTCCCCACTTTATTTATTTATTTATTTATTTATTTATTTATTTATTTTTATATTACTTGTGTAATATAAAAATACATATGGATATTTTTTCTTGATTATTACAAAAACTATAGAGCCTTTCTTGCATCTGATGCTAAGGAGTCAATATACTTGAACATTCTGCATTGTTTGGGACCATCCATCAGAAACAATTTTGCCCCACATCTCTGATCACACAGTCCCCCTAGATTATCAATAACATTGCTCCTGAGAAACATTGACTACGTTCTTGAATATTCATAAATAGTATATAACCAATCTTGATAGATAATTCTATGCAATTTTGCCATTCCAAAATACTACAAGAAGTGCAAAGTTACAACAATAGATGTGAATTTGTGTACTGCACCAAAATGAATTAAATGAGGGAATAAATAACACTGAAGGACCGGCACTGTGGCGCAGTGGGTAAAGCTGCTGCTTGCAGTGCCGGCATCCCATATGGCCACCAGTTCGAGACCTGGCTGCCCCACTGCTGATCCAGCTCTCTGCTGTGGCCTGGGAAAGCAGTAGAAGATGGCCCAAGTCCTTGGCCCCTGCACCCGTGTGGGAGACCCAGAAAAAGCTCCTGGCTCCTGGCTTTGGATCGGCGCAGCTCTGGCCGTTGTGGCCAACTGGGGAGTGATCTGGCAGATGGAAGACCTCTCTCTCTTTCTGCCTCTCCTTCTCTCTCTGTGTAACTCTGACTTTCAAATAAATTAATTAATTTTAAAAATGAAAAACACCAAAATAAAATTGTACTCTGCCTGCAAAGAGATAGAGCCTGATGTGAGACTGCATTCTCTCTGGAGGAAGTGGTCCCTTTTTCTCCACATAAAATTGCAGTCAATTGTCCAAGCAGTGCTCCCAAGGGGACTATTTGTGCACAGAAGATGCACATTATTTCTAATTTTCTGCCGAGATGAAGCATATTGTAATTCATACAGAAATGCCCATCAACTAACAGGACTCTGAAAAAAGAAGCCTTTCTCCAAAACTGAGCAGCTGATGCTGCAATTAACACTCATCATATGTATCTTTTACCTGTTAACCGTTAATTTTATTTTCATCTGTGCATGCTTTATCTACCCAGCTCATATACACTATGACTAGTTTGTAATGTATATACTTCACAGTATTCCTGACAGCACATAGCATGTACACAATTATTTAATAAATATCTGTTTAATGAATACACTATGGTTAAATTTATGCCACAGACCAGAATAGAAATGTGGATGTTGGAAAGTCAATGATCACACATTGAGTAACTGAAAACTCATCAAAAGATTCACTTTTAGGGGCCAACATTGTGGTGCAGTGGATGTCCTGGGAGACCAGGATGGAGTTCCACGTTCCTAGCTTCAGCATGGCCCAGGCCCCAGCCAATATGACCACTGGGAAGTGAACCAGCAGATGGAAGATCTCTCTCTCTCTCTCTCTCTCTCTCTCTCTTCTCTCTCTCTCTCTCCTTCTTTCTCTCTCTCTCTGTCACTTTGCCTTTCAAGCCTTTAAAATAAATAAATAAATATTTTAAAATATTTAGATTTACTTTCAGTTAATTGAACTTTTTTTAAAAAAGTATTTTTAATCTTGTATAAGGTAATGCAAGAGTTCTTTCTAAACTAAACGAACTTCAAGTCTTCTCTATTTGGCACATGACTAATTGGAATCAAATACTGTAAAAATGTTCCATATCTCCAAGTTTCTTTATGATGAAAACACCTAACATTGTGTCTTCTCAGGTATTCTTAAATTGGGATTAATTATGTTAAATGAAGTAAATCAAGCACAGAAAGAGAATCAAATTATCTCATTCATATTTGAAGTCTAAAAAGATAAGTGAAAAGTGAACAAATAAAAATTTAAAAGTAAAAAGGTGATCTCATAGAAGTTAAAAGTATAGCAGTGGTTACTAGAGGCTGCAAAAGGAAAGGAGAAGTGATGGAAAAAAGCTGATTAATGTGTACTAAGTTATAGCAGGACAGGAGTAAGAAGTTCTGAGACTCTATTGCACAGCATGGTGAATATAGATAATGCTAATCCATTGCATATGTCACCATAAGAAAATAATACAGTTCTTAATTATTAAAGTTCAAAAATTTAGATTTTAAATATATAGGACATCCAGTTTCTGCTTTGGAATGTAAGAAGCTTGGATGTTGCTACTCTGTCCTAAAAACAAGTAAAACCTGAACAAACTAAAGAATCACTAACTCTTATTAGAATTGTGCAAGGAGTGAGGTCAGAGGCCAAACTGTTACCCCAAAATTGGAGAGACCAATAGATGAATACAGAAAATCACAACTTACTGGAGCAGGCACACAAGCAGAGACCTCCACAAGAATCAGTCCTGGGGTAGGAACAGCTAAACTATAAGTTGCTGGAGGTTGAGTACGACAGCTCTGAGAGCTAAAATCTCAGGTCATAGGGGGAACCTCTGACTTTTGTGATTTTTACCTACAGGAATTCAACAAGATTTTCCCAACACTAGTTCTTTTAATAGACCAATAAAATCAATAATCTTTTATTCATGTTTGCTTAGAAAAAATAGATAGGATACAAATTACTTACATCAAATTGAGAGGGCATCACTACATATACCATACAAATTAAATGATAATAAAAGAATATTGTAAGCAACTCCATGCCCATAAATTTGATAACTTACATGAAATTGAAAAATTCCTTGAAAAAATAAAATCTGCTAAAATTCATACAAGAAGAAATAGATAATCTGATTAGACCTAAATCTATTAAGTAACTAAGTAGTTAATAACCTTTGAAAAATAAAGCACCAGATCCTAATGGGTTCAATGGAGAATTCTATCAAACATCAAAGGAAGAAATGACACAAATTCCCTACAATTTGTTTCTGCAAGCCACAAGCAGGGGAAATACTTCCTAATTCATTTTATGACTATTCTACGAAGCCAGCATTAACCTAATGACAAAGTCAGACAAAGTTATCACAAGAAAACTTAAGACCAACATGTCTTACGAACAAACAGCAAATATGTTGAACAAAATATTAGTAAATCTAGCACATCAATTAATAAAAAGAATTGTATGTATCAATTAGGTAGCATTTGTCACAGGTATACAAGGCTGGTTCAATTTTAAGAAATCAATTACTGTAATTCATCACATTCACAGACTATAAAAATCACATGAACTTATCATAAGATGCAAAAAAGCATTTCACAAAATCTAATATTCACTTATGAAAAAAAAATCTCAGAAGCTAAGAATAGAGGGCAATTTCCTTAACTTGATAAAGGACAATACAAAATCCCTACAGCCTAATATCATATTTCATGGTTGAAAACATGAAGCTTTCCCTTTCCCGTTCCTCTTTAACACTATCCTTGAAGTCTTAGTGAAATTACTAAAACAACAAAAGGAAATAGGTAGACCTAGTTGGAATAAAAAAGGAATTTTTTAAAAAAAGAATATTGTCTTTTTGAGGGTAGTGATGCGTACTTGGGCCCCTGCCACCCACATGAGACCCAAATGGAACTCCTGTTTTTGGCCTGACTTATCCCTATTTTTGCAGTTAATTGGGGACTCAATCAATGGATACACGATTTCTCTCTCTCTCTCTTTCTCACTCTATCATTTAGCCTTTTCTCTGTATTAATATCACATTAATATGAGAACTGAGGAGAATTGTATTGTAATTTTCACGCATTTGCTGTGACACAGAGAATCTACTGTGTTAATAAATTCCTTAAAAATAAAATAAATTTTTTTAAAAAAGAAGAGATAAAACATATTTAAAAAAACTTAAAAATAGCACTGTCATATGATGCAACAATCCTAGTACTGGTGGTGCTGGTATCCCATAGGGGCACCAGTTCGAGTCCTGACTGCTCCACTTCCCATCCAGTTCTCTGCTATGGCCTGGGAAAGCAGTAGAAGATGGCCCAAGTCCTTGGGCCCCTGCACCCACGTGGGAGACCCGGAGGAAGCTCCTGGCTCATGGCTTTGGATTGGCGCAGCTCCAGTTGTTGCGGTCAATTGGGGAGTGAACCATCGGATGGAAGACCTCTCTCTCTCCCTCTCTCTCTCTCTCTCTCCTTCCCTCTCCTCTCTCTATGTAACTCTGACTTTCAAATAAATAAATAAAATCTATTTTTTTAAAAAAAGGAAAACTGCTGATAAGCTTGTGGATGTTCCATTGTACATGTATTTTTCTATTGCACCTTTCAAAATTCTTTGTTCTTGACTTTTGACAATTTGATTGTAAAATGTCTAAGCTGGATTCTATACGGTTCCTTTTATTGGATGTCCTTTTGGATTCCTAGATCTGAATGATCATTTCCTTCCCAAGATTGGGGGGTGGTGTATCTCAACCATTACTTCTTTAAGCCAGCTTTCTGGTTATTTCAAATCTCTTTTTCTCTGTACTTCCCATGATGTATATACTGGTCACACGATGAAGTCCCATAAGTCCCTTAAGCTTTCCTCACCATTTTTCATTATGTTTTTTTTGTTTGTTTCTGTTACTGGATATTTCCAAGCAATCTACATTTGAGTTCAAACCACCCCACCCTCTTTACTCTTAGTGGATTTTAAGCATCTAGAATATTCTGAGTCCTATATATGCTCCAAGATATGCAAGACAGAAGCCAGTTCACTGGGAAGTGCCTAGAAATATGAGAATATTGGTTCAATTCTTTCCATACCTTGAGAAAAGTTGAAAACTAGGAGTTTTATACACAATTTTTCTGCACGGAGTTGGAGGGGGAGCTGTGGCAAATGCCTACACACTAGTTCAAACCTTTGTCCTCTGTATCTCTAGGGTTCTAGAATATGCCAGTCCTCCCTATATGCTTTACAACAGACAAGATGAAATTCAGTATGCAGATATGATATTTTGTCTGTTTGTTTGTTCAATCGCTTATTCCCCCCTACTCACTCTGCACTGAATCAGGGGAAGTAGCTGTGGTGTTTGTACATACACTAGTTCAAATTGCCACCATTGTACTCTGTATTGCCCAGGGCTCTAGCATGTGGCAGACATCATCAGCACTCCAAGAGAGGGGAAAAAAATAAAAGCCAGTCTCAGGCAACAAGCAGAAAAGTTGGAATACTGTATGTGCGGTTCAACTCTTTCCTTCCCAGGGAGTAGCTGGAACCAATATTTTCCTGTAGTCTACTCACACTGTTCAGAACATGAGCTGTAGCAAGTGTCTGCATGCGACTTTAAATCATCTTCGTTATTCTTACTGATTTCCAAGCATCTGGATATGCTGGTTCCACAAGGGCTTTAAGATACGTAAAAAATGAGCCAGTCCCCGAGACAGCACACAGAAATGAAATTTTGGTATGTTGAGTGTGTACTGCAACACATTTTTTCTCCTCAGAGATAAGCAGGTAGACAGTAGTTTATTCCTAATTATTTACTGCTTTGCAAGAGGCTGAGATTATGTTGCAAGAATTTCTCCATTTTTCTAACAGTTGTAATGTGGCTGGTTTCTCACTTGCCCACAGTACAGGAGCCTCTCATCTAGTTTCTATACAGTTCTCCCATTTCATGTTAATGTGATATTAATCCAAAGAGAACAGATTCAATGAAGTTCATAGCTACAGTTCTAAGAATATGATATTCTCTTCTTTCAGTACATGTATTGCTGTTGAAAGAGTGCATCCACATGGGGAAGGAGAATCATAGTGTTCTATTCTATCATCACAAAGCCTTGCAAACTACCTTATCTTTAAGTTGACAATCAAAGTAGTTTACAATATGCCACCAAGCTAAGTTTCAAACTTTGTCATTCATAAATAAAAAGTCTCCCATTCCAGGCAAGCAAGTCTATTTATTTATTGATCTCAAACACACATTTCACCTTATCTGATTTGCTTTTCACATATCATTTGTCTTCTCTGGAACATTATTCCTCCTTCTATCCCTTTATCCCAATTTTATCTATATTGAAAATCCAAGCTATGTCATGAGACTCCACCTAAAGAGTATAGCTTAAAATATTTTACAGTTTCTGTCACTAAACTGATATTCATACCACCTTTTGACTTTAAACAGTATTTAATGCTGCTCAACTTTATATTTTGATTATTCTCTTTCAAACTAAATTGTAGCATATTTGAGACCAAGTGGTCACAAATCTTTTACTAGAAAATGGGTAACAGAAACAATATACTGAACCTATAATCTATATAATAATTTATTACTCATCTAGAATACAGGTGTTTTGACCTCCTAGACCTATATACATATATAGAATATAAAGGCAACTTGAAATATATCTTGAGGAATACATCCAATGGTTTGAAGTGATTTTGGCACATACCCTGAAAAATCAAACAACAAGAATGTCTCCTAGTATGCAGATAAAGAACGGGAAATATACACTCCTGCTCAGTCTTCCTTTGTTATTTCATGGAATCTCTTCTAAGCTGCAAGTCCTGTTTTCCTGATATATGACTTTGAAATTTGCCTTTTTTTTTTAACAGCAATGAATAAAGATAAAACTTTTCATGTCATTGGGTCTCTAACTCAAAGTGATCAAAAAGCAAAGATACTCAAGAATTTTCAACAGAATATCTGATAACTATATTAATTTTGTCATATAACAAATTACCAGAAATTTACCTTATTAAAACTACAAACAGTTGTTATCTAATAGTTTCTGTAGGTGAGAAATCTAGACACATTTTACTTGGGTTCTAAACTTAGAGTCTCATGAAGCTGGAATCAAGGTGTTGGTCAAAGTTAGAAACTTATTTAAAGCTCAGTTTCTTTCTCTAAGTGCACTGTTGAAAGAATTCAGTTTATTGTGATTGTAAGAATGAGATCTATGCTTTCTTACTGGTTGTCAACTAGAGGCTATTCTTTGCTTTTACAGACTATTTACCATCTCCACAGTGTGGCCATTTTTTTACATCAAGGTCAGTGGAAGAATTTCTCTAAAACTTTGTGTTAAGTGATTATTAAAAGGTTCATGTGATTTGGCCAGATTCACTAAGAAAAATCTCGCTTTGTTCATTTAAAGAAACTCAACAACAAAACAAACAATCCAGTTGAGAAATGGGCAAAGGACTTGGACAGGCATTTTTTAAAAGAGGAAATTCAAATGTACAACAGACAAATGAAGAAATGCTCAGGATCACTAGCCATCAGAAAAATGCAAATCAAAAGCAAAAAGAGGTTTCACCTCAATCCAGTCAGAATGGCTCTCATACAGAAATCAACAAACAATAACTGTTGGCTAGGAACCTAGTCCATTGTTTGTAGGAATGTAAACTAGTACAGCCATTGTGGAAGACAGTATGCAGATATGTGAGAAAGCTGAAAATAGATAGAACATTCCCCAGCAATCCCACTACTGGGGATTTACCCTAGGAAAATGAAATCAGCATATGAAAGAGTTATCTGTATTCCCATGATTATTCCAGCTCAATTCACAATAGCTAAGATATGGAACCAACCCATATGTCCATCAACCAATGATTGTATAAAGAAATATTTATATATATGTACACACACACACACACACACTATGGAATACTACTCAACTATAAAAAAATGAAATCCTTTCTTTTGCAACAAAATGGATACAGCTGGAAACCATTATACTTAGTGAAAATACGTAGTTCCCAAAAGACAAATACCATATATTTTCCCTGACCTGTGGTAACTAACAGAGTACCAAAAATAATGAAATTGACAATTTGAGATTTGATGGTTTTTTTACAGCCCTGTCTCTACTGTTGAGGAACAATGCTAAACTTATTATTTTTTAGCTCTCTACTTAGTGTAGGGTTAATCTTGTGAGTATAAAGTAAACTGAAAGTAGATCATTGTAAAAATTAAGAGAGGTAATAAGAGAGGAAGGAGGAAGAAGGTTGGGGGCAAGGGTGGGAGGAAGGGTAGGGTTGAAAGTATCACTATGTTCCTAAAGTTGTAAATATGAAACACATAAAATCTGTATATCTTAAACAAAATTTTAAAAAAATGAAAGAACCTGATTAGTAAACTAATCATATCCAAATTCACATACTGCTCAAGGTCAAGGGATTGTCACTGAATTGTCACCCTTAGAATTCTGTCTACCACAAAAGCACATAGCTCTACCTTCTGTAGAAGTCAAAGGGCCTAAAAATTTTCTTCCTTTAAAAGAAATGTCTCCTTGATTATAATAAAAATTGTTTCTGCAAACTTGGCCATTTACAGAAGATAAAAATCTGTCATAATAAAAAAGCCAAAATGTGAGAAAATATAATGTTTTGATTATATAAGTGAGAATACACATTATTGAAATTTGAAAATAAAAGTATTTTCAAACCATCTTTATAGTAGTCACCTCTTTATAGTAATCACATCTTTATAGTAATCACAGCAGTAAACATATCCCAGTGAAGGAATGAAGAGCACAGTATGTAATAGGCCATGCAACAAAGCTTCCCTTTTATAGTGTGTAAATAACTAATTTCTGAAACTAATAAGAGTAAATACCACTTAACTATGATAAATAACCTGAGATTACTCATCCTTGAACTATTTATTATGCTTCCTTTTAAGTGATTATAATGTTCTGTACATAGTATTAATATGATAGTAAAAAGGAAAGTATTACACAAATGTATTCATGTGAATTATTTTATCAACTTGTGTTTAAATGTAAGAATAAAGTTAAAAGACACAAAAGCATCCAAACTAATTGTTTAGGTGCAATTCAAGGAATAAGCAGCAATTTTCCTTGAGCATACAGTTTATATTTGAAGTTCAGCTCTTTGAGAATGAATAGAAATAATTTTTGTAGTTGGAGAGAAGCTTATCAAACCTGAATGAACAGTGTATGAATGATATTTTTAAGACTAGACCAGAGTGTTCCATCTCTGATCAGGGCATTTTCCATTACATAGTATCCCACTATAACTAGTGTTATTAAGATAGGCACAAAAACTTCAATAAGAAGCTTCCAGACATTTGATAAATTAAAAATGAACATCTGGTAAAAAAAATCCCTTTCAAAAGATATACAACCAAAGAAGAATATATTTACTAACTAAATAAGGAATTAGTTCCATCATGTCTAACCTTTAGTACTTGGGAAGTACCCTTACCAGCAACAAAATCAGCAAGCTTTTTCTCCCACTAATCTAAGACTTGTCCCATTCCTGGGCTTTTATATTGGCAGAGCAAATCCTTGGTAGATCTTGTCGTAATATTTCCATCACATGCTACCTTCGTTCCTATGGAGTTTCTACCTAATATTCAAGTTAAAAATAATTTTAAAAAACAGGAACAATTAATTTTACAACTAATTTCAAACTAAACTGATTTTTCTTAAAGTCACTAATACTTATGCCCAGTAAATTGATAATTTATAATTCAAAATCTGTGATCTTTGATAAAAGTATGAGCCAATGAAACAAATTATTGAAATTATACACATCACAATTAACAACAGAATAACAGAATTCAAAATTATTCAGAAAATAATTTATGCCCTTTATACCACCATTACCATAATTTCTTCTTCTCTAGGGTTCTTCTAGGTAATAAATAATAAAAATAGATGCTGTAAAGTTATACATTATGGTGAGCTTATGTTTCCTAAAATAATAAATCATTTGTTATGGAACACAAAAAGGTTGTGCTTATCTGAAGAAATTTAAGCACTTAAGAGAATTAAGAATAAATATTTTAAAAATTATTTTACAAATGAAAATTTTGTACAGATTGTATATAATCACTTTTGATGGTCAATCTATAGAAAATCTGAGTCTTTATAAGTTTTGTCTTGTCCACACTTCCAGATGCACCTTACAGTGTTTCCCCTAAGTTTAAAAAACATCTCTTAGTCTATCACTGCACAGTATTTTTTTAAAGATTTATTCATTTATTCGAAAGTCAGAGCTACACAGAGAAGGAAAGACAGAGAGAGAGAGAGGTCTTCCATCTGTTGTGCCAATCGCCAGTCTGAAGCCAGGAGCCAGGAGCCTTCTCTAGGTCTCCCACCAGGGTTCAGGGGCCCAAGGACCTGGGCCATCTTCCACTGTCCTCCCAGGCCATAGCAGAGAGCTGGATCAGAAGCAGAGCCAGCACTGTAGGTGGTGGCTTCACCTGCCAGGCCACAGAGCCAGCCCCTACACAGAATTTCATAATAAAATGCTTAACCTGTACTTGGTGTCATATATATATATATATATATATATATATCTTTCAGTTTTGCTATGAATCTGAAACTACTCTAAAAATGAAGCTTCAAATCAAACCATGACATATACCATATATATGGTGTATGTATATATATATATATATATATATATATTAGAGAGAGACAGGAAGTGCTATATTTCAGTTAACATAAAATATTCAATTTCTGTTTTCATTTCCTTAAAAATTTCTTATTTTATGATTCAATTTATAGTTTATATGTAGTTATCAGGCACTTAGGAAATACAAAATTTAAGGTTAACTCATGCTCTCATAGCTATATATATGAATACATGAACACATGTGGGGTCCAAGTATTCTTGCCCATTCGAACCTGGGGAAAAGCCAGCCTCTGCCCTATGAGTGGTAGCCAGATGGAGGATTTTTTAAAAAATTCCTGGAATTTTGCCTCTGAAACTAAAGGGTGGAGGCTAGTTGAAATTCAGCCCCCTTTTTTAACTTTTATTTAATGAATATAAATTTCCAAAGTACAGCTTATGGATTACAATGGCTTCCCCCCCATAACGTCCCTCCCACCCGCAACCCTCCCCTTTCCCACTCCCTCTCCCCTTCCATTCACATGAGGATTCATTTTCAATTCTCTTTATATACAGAAGATCAGCCCAGCATACATTAAGTAAAGATTTCAACAGTTTGCTCCCACACAGAAACACAAAGTGAAAAATAATAGATGATTTTTTAAATGATGATGAAATCAGATCAGACCTATTGTCATGTTTAATCCCAGTGAGAGTCAAGTTGGGAATTCCTAATTTCTTCTCTTTTTTTTAACAGAAGATCAGTTTAGTATACATTAAGTAAAGATTTCAACAGTTTGCACCCCCATATAAATACAAAGTGAAATATACTGTTTGAGTACTCATTATAGCATTAAGCCTCAATGTACAGCACATTAAGGACAGAGATCCTACATGAGGAGTAAGTGCACAGTGACTCCTGTTGTTGACTTTACAAATTGACACTCCTGTTTATGGCATCAGTAATCTCCCTATGCACCAGTCATGAGTTTCCAAGGCTATGGAAGCCCCTTGAGTTCTCCGACTCTTATCTTGTTTAGACAAGGCCATGGTCAAAGTGGAAGTTCTCTCCTCCCTTCAGAGAAAGGTACCTCCTTCTTTGAAGACCTGTTCTTTCCACTGGGATCTCACTCACAGAGATCTTTTTGCCAGAGTGTCTTGGCTTTCCATGCCTGAAATACTCTCATGGGCTTTTCAGCCAGATCCGAATGCCTTTAGGGCTGATTCTGAGGCCAGAGTGCTGTTTAGGACATCCGCCATTCTATGAGTCTGCTGAGTATCTCACTTCCCATGTTGGATCACTCTCCCCTTTATTTATTCTATCGGTTAGTATTAGCAGGTACTAGACTTGTTTATGTGCTTCCTTTGACTCTTAGTCCTTTCATTATAATCAATTGTGAACTGAAATTGATCACTTGGACTAGTGAGATGGCATTGGTACATGCCCCTTTTAATACCTTAGCCTTTCACTAGAATGGCCACGCCAGCTTGAATACAGCCTCAATCACCTGAGCTGATTTGGGAGAAGAGAGTGAGTCATATATCAAGACTCCCAGACTTTCAGTGTTCTGACCCAAATTCAGCAGATTTTCTGAATAAATATTTCTCTATTTGCTCTACAAAATTGGAATAATATACAGAGAAGTGTTTTAAAAGACATTTTTACAATTTTCACTAGCTACAGCTGTTCTCTGAGGAATACCTCTGTGAAGTTCCACGCGCTCACTTCCAGAAATGGAATTCACATAATATTTTATATAGTAACAGGAAATAATTTTAGCCATGATTTTATGGATGTGCGAATATTCACTTATATTCTTATAAATACAATTACTTGTGAATACAAGTATTCTCTTATATAAATAACCTGTAATGCAAATTTTTATTTCAGTCAACAAGTTAAGCCTATTCAAGAGTTCTGCCCTTGGTCATATTTTATCTATTTCTCCAACAGATATTTTGACTTTTAGCCCAGATACAAATAAAAGCAATTTTGGAAACAATGCAACTAAATACTTTGCATGGGTCTCTAACTCTGAAATCTAGCAGAAAATCCATAATATAGTTAATGCTATCCTAATTGAAATTCTATAAAGTAATTTTGTGGTTTTCAACAAATTAATTCTAAAGTTAGCATGGTCAACAAAAACTAAGTTACACTTAGAAGAAATAAGTTGTGGCACAATAAGGCTTGTATAGATAATGATAATGTACTATGCTTCAAAAAAGTCATAGAAAAGATTTTGAATGCTTTCACCTCAAAGAAATGACAGTTTTATGATATTAATATTAATTAATATGAAAATTACACAATGTATATATGTATCAAAAATATATGGTACCCCATAAAGATTCAAAGGTGAAATATTTATATTCAAACATACACATTCATAGGTACAATATTTATGAGTTAATTTATATATATATATACACACACGTATGTGTGGAGAGAGAGAGAAAGAGAGAGAGAGATTACTTCAAAATGTTCATGAAAAATGCAAATAAAGATAATGTCAGCACACAATACAATAAATTCCCCTCTTTATTAACTTTTATTTAATAAATATAAATTTCCAAAGTACATCTTTTGTATTACAGTCGCTTTTTCCCCCCATAACCTTCCTCTCACCTGCAACCATCCCATCTCCCGCTCCCTCTCCCATCCCATTCACATCAAGATTCATTTTCAATTCTCTTTATATACAGAAGATCAATTTAGTATATACTAAGTAAAAATTTCAATGGTTTGTACCCACATAGAAACACAAAGTGTAAAGTACTGTTTGAGTACTAGTTATACTGTTAATTATACTGTTAATTCACATAGTACAACACATTAAGGACAGAGATCCTACATGGGGAGTAAGTGCACAGTGACTCCTGTTGTTGACTTAACAAATTGACACTCTTGTTTATGGCATCAGTAATCACCCGAGGCTCTTGTCATGAGTTGCCAAGGCTATAGAAGCCTTTTGAATTCTCCAACTCAATAAATTTCCCTCTTAATACTGCTTCTACTGATGTGTTGTGTTTTCATTTTCATTAGTTCAAGAAAATTTTTTATTTCCTTTTCAATTTCTTCTGATCCATTGATCATTCAGTTGCATGTTGTTTAATTTTTATATATTTGTAAATGCCCTATTATTGTTGATTTCTGTTTTATTCTTTTGTGGTCTCAAAAGAAAAATGGTATGATTTCAGTCTCTGTATTTTCTGAGACTTGGTTTGTGGCCTAATATATGAGCTTTCAAAAAAAAAAAAAAATTTCCAGGTGCTGATGAGAAGAATGTGCATTCTGTAACTGTTAGGTGAAATATTCTGTATATGTATGTTAGTCCATTTGCTCAATAGTGTGGCTCACTCTGATGTATCTCTTTTGATTTTTTATCTGGATGATCTGTATGTTGATGACAGTGAGGTGTTGGAGTCCTCACTATTATTTAGGAATCTATCTCTCACTTTAGTTCTAACAGTGTTGTATATATCTGGGTGGTCTTGTGTTTGGTGCATATAGATTCTGAATGTTATATCTTTCTGCTGAATCTATCCTTTCATGAATATACAATGTCCTAGTTTTTTTCCAGTTTTTTATTTAAAATTTGTTTTATTTGGAATGAGGATAACTACACCTCATTTTTGATTTCCGTTTACAGGACATATATCTTTCCACCCCCTTCTATGCCGTTACTTTCAGTCTATGTGTATCTCTATTTGTAGAGAGAGTCGTTTGTAAGCAGCATATAGTAGCGTGTTGGATTTTTAACCCATTCTGCCTACTTTAGTTGGGGAATTTAATCCATTTACCTTCAATGTTTGTATTGATAGATAAGTCATTTTGTTGATAGGTATCTGCTCTATTAGTAAATTTCGTAGTGTCATGTGCTTTCATGATGTCTACTTCTAATATAGGACTCTTCAGAATTTATCATAAGCCTGGTCTGGTGCTGATAAATTCTCTGCTTTTAATTACCTGTTAATGTACTATGTATTACCTATAAAAATCTATAATGTAAGATTGTGTATGGCTTCACAATACAGAAGTATCAAATATTTGAAGAGATAGATATTTTTACACTTACTGGACAATACACAATCTATTTGTTTTGAAACAATACGTGATACCCCATAGGAATGTAAATTTTATATATGTTAAAAATAAATAAAAACTTTAAAAATAATATGTATTAACTTGCTAAAAACTCAATAATAGCATAACAAACAATGCAAATAAAATGTTCAAGGACTTGGATAGGCACCCTACCAAAAAAGATGTACAGATGTCAAATAAGCAAAGAAGAAGACATGTTTCATATCATGTCATAGAGGAATGAACATTTAATGAGATACCACTATATATCTTCTAGAATGACTGAATTTTGAGCACTGACATCAAAATGCTGGTGAGGATGTAGAGAAGCAGGAAGACTAATTCTCTGCTGGTGAAGATGCAAAATGATACATTCACTTTGAAAGACAATTTGGTTATTTCTTTTAAAACCAAACATACTCTTACCATATAGTCCAGCAACATGTTCCTTGTTTACTCAAATGAATTGAACATTTATGTCCATTATTCTCATTCAAAAACCTGCACAGGGGCCAGCATTGTGGTGCAGCAGGTTAAGACTCTTCACCAGCATCTCGTATAAGAGTGCCAGTTCGAGTCCTGGCTACTCTGCTTCCAATCCAGCTTCCTACTAAAGTACTTGGGAAGACAACACAAAATGGCCCAATTACGTGGGCCCCTGTCACCCATATGGGATACCAGGGTGGAATTCCTGGATCCTGGCTTCAGCCTGGACCAGAACTCTGTAATTAACACACAATTATTCTTAGGTATTTAAATTTTAACTGAAAAGTGATCCTTGTTAGGAATTCAGAAAGCACTATGCTGAGTGAAATAAGCCAGTCCCAAAGGGACAAATACCATATGTTCTCCCTGATCAGTGACAACTAACTGAGCATCAAAAAGGAAACCTGTTAAAGTGAAATGAACACTATGAGAAACGGTGACTTGATCAGCCCTTGCCCTGACTGTTGAACAACTTAATATGTTATCCCTCTTAGTATTTTTTTGTTTGTTCTAATTAATACTGTTGATTGAATACTGTAATAAATACATAGCTATTCTTAAGTGTTGAAACTTAACTGAGAAGTGATCGCTGTTAAATATAAGAGTGGGAATAAGAGAGGGAAGAGATGTGCAATTCGGGACATGCTCAAGCTGACTTATCTCAAACGGTAGAGTTAGAAACAATTCAATCCCATCAAGGTAGCATGTACCAATGCCATCTCACTAGTCCAGGTGATCAATTTCTGTTCACAATTGATCATAATGATAGGACTAAGAGCCAAAGGGAGCACATAAACAAGACTAGTGTCTGCAAATACTAGCTGATAGAATAAAAAGGGGAGAGAACGATCCAACATGGGAAGCGAGAAACACAGCAGACCCACAGAATGGCAGATGTCCTAAGCAGCACTCTGGCCTCAAAATCAGCCCTTAAGGCATGCGGATCTGCCTGAAAAGCCCATGAGAGTATTACAGGCATGGAAGGCAAAATACTCTGGCAAAAAAAACAAAAAACAAAAAACAAAAAACCAAACCTAAATGAAAGATCTCTGCAAGTGAGATCCCAGTGGAAAGAACAGGTCATCAAAGAAGGAGGTACCTTTCTCTGAAGGGAGGAGAGCACTTCCACTTTGACTATGACCTTGTCTAAATATGATCAGAATCGGTGAACTCAAAAGGCTTCCATAGCCTTGGCGACTCATGACAAGAGCCTAGGGTGATTACTGATGCCATAAACAAGAGTGTCAATTTGTTAAGTCAACAACAGGAGTCACTGTGCACTTACTCCCCATGTAGGATCTCTGTCTTTAATGTGCTGTACATTGTGATTTAATACGATAACGAGTACTCAAGCAGTATTTTTCACTTTGTGTTACTATGTGGGTGCAAACTGTTGAAATCTTTACTTAATATATGCTAAACTGATCTTCTGTATATAAAGAGAATTGAAAATGAATCTTGATGTGAATGGAAGGGTGGAGGGAGAGGGAAAGGGGAGGATTGCGGGTGGGAGGGAAGTTATGGGGGGGAAGCAATTGTAATCCATAAGCTGTACTTTGGAAATTTATATTCATTAAATAAAAGTTAAAAAAAGAAGATATTTGGGGAGTTAACCAGTGGACAGAAAGTCTCTATCTCCCTCTGTTCTCTCTCACTTTCTGTTGTTCTTCCTTTTAAATAAATAAATACGTAAATAAATAATTTTGAAATACCTGCATAGATGTTTATAGCAGCTTTATTCTTAACTGCAAAAAATTTGAAGTAACCATGATGTCCTTCCGTAGGTGAATGGGTAAATAAACTGCTGTACACCCAGACAAGAGCATATTTTCAACACCATAAATAAATGAATTATCAAGCCATGAAAAAGCATGAAAGAAATGTAAATTAATATGACTAAGTGAAGGAAGACAATCTGAAAAAGCTACATATTGTATTATTACAACTATCTGGCATTCTGGAAAGGACAAAAATCTGGAGAAAGTAATACAATCAGTGGCTTCCAGAAATTATGGATGGGGATAAGGTACAAATGTGTAGAGCACAGGGGAATTTTAGGATAGTGAATATGTTCATTTGATACTATAATGATGGATATATTTCATTATACATTGGTCGAAACACATAGGAATTATAACACAAAGAGTGGATACTAAAGTAGGCTATGATTGCTGAGTGATTCAGATATGTCAGTGTTTATCAACTGTGATATGTCACCTATGGTGGAGGATGCTGATAATGGAAGAGATTACTTATATATAAGGAATATGGGCACATAGAAAAATCTCTGTATCTTTCAGTTTTGCTATGAATCTGAAACTGCTCTAAAAAAAAGAAGCTTCAAAACAAACCATGACATATACCATGCACAAATTGGGTTGGGATTTTAAATCATGGTACTAGAGCAATAGATCTATGGATGTTTTTTACTTAGACAGGAGTAAGATGTATTTAAAATCAAAAATACACAAAGCAGAAGAGAAGGAAAACATCATTCTTTTTTTACTGTAAAAACAAAATGTGTCCAGAATTCCAATTTCTTTTTTTTTATTTTCTTTTTTCCTTTTTTAATTTTTTGACAGGCAGAGTTTAGACAGTGAGAGAGACAGAGAGAAAGGTCTTCCTTCCATTGGTTCACCCCCCAAATGGCTGCCAGGGCCGGCGCGCTGCGCCGATCCGAAGCTAGGAGCCGGGTACTTCTTCCTGGTCTCACATGCGGGTGCAGGGACCCAAGCACTTGGGCCATCCTCCACTGCCTTCCCGGGCCACAGCAGAAAGCTGGACTGGAAGAAGAGCAACCAGGACAGAATCCAGTGCCCCAGACTAGAACCCAGGGTGCCGGCGCTGCAGGTGGAGGATTAGCCTAGAGAGCCGCGGCGCTAGCCCAGAATTCCAATTTCTAGCAATAAGTCTTCTTGGGTAGAAGACTTACACTGTAGAAAAACAATTAACAATATGACAAAAAACAGTTGACAGGTATTAAATACTGAAAAATAAAATAAATAAACCAGAGTCATCATATGATTTAAAATAAATAATGATCTAGCAGTCTTATATACACTATATTGGATTATGAAGCATCTGAGATTAAGTTTATTTTTTCCATGAAAATATACTACACATGGACAATAAAGCAGACACAAATGACGTTGTTATTGGCAGATAAGTATACTCAGTGATATTAATCTCCTTTTTCATATTTTATTTTTATAATTTCAGACCCTTGTGAAAATATATCTAGTGTGACAGTTCATTTTTGTGGGTCTCATTTTTTATCTCTTCCCATTGCTTCTGCTGACTTTCCAGAGGATTTCATTGTTTTTTTAAATAAGTAAACTTTTATTTTAATAAATATCATTCAACTGAGGATTCCAGTCAGGGAATCAAATTCCATATCTTATCAGAGTAACTATAGTTGTTGGACTTTACAAATTTCAAATTTTCAAAGAACTCCTTTAAACAACAAGTGTAGAAGCCCTTACATTTGTGGTCAGTTGTTTTTTAGGAGGATGACAATAAAATTCAAGGAGAAAATAATACTCTTCTTAACAGATGGTTTGGGCCAACTGGATCTTCATATGCAAATTTAAAAGGCAGATATATCTCTAGATCACACCAAATATAATAATTAATTAACAGTGGATCAGGTACCTAAATATAAGATCTAAAACTATAAAACTCTTAGACAAGAAGAGCAGTAATCTTTGTGACTTCAGATTAGGCAATAGTTTATTTATACATGACACCAAAGGCACAAACAATAAAAGGGAAAATAAATAAATTGCATGGGCTAAAATTTAAAAATGTTTCAATTCAGAGAATATCATCAAGAAAGTGAAAAGATAAGCCACAGAATGGGAGAAAATATTTGGAAATTATTATCTAATGAGAGACTCGTCTCCAGAGAAGGTAACATACTCTGATAACTCAACAATGAAAAGACAAGTAATCCAATTTAAAGAATGTGCAAACAACCTGAATAGGCATTGATCCACAGAAGATATATTAATGTTTGATAAGCACATGTCAAGAGGCCCAAATAGTCCCTAGGGAAATACAATTCAAGTTCATAAACAGATACCACTTCACAGATAACTGTATTTTAAAAAGTTGACAGTTAAAACACGTAAATAAAAAAACTTTAACTATATCTGATTTAGTAAAATGTAGTTAATATTTAGTAAAATATTAGTATATTTCATAAAATGTAGAGAAATCAGATGAATTAAACCTTATTGACATATTCCAACATGCTAATATATTTTCCCAAGGACTTCCTGAAAATACCTTTATCCACTAGTCTTTATACCGAAATATTAATCAGAAGATTTTCCCCTATCACTATACCATCAAAAAGTGGTAAGTGTATCTTCATCATTTTTCAGACTAAGAGCAAAGTTTAATCAACTCAATTCATATTCATATTCTTATTTTCCAACTTGCATTAACACATTTTCTCCTTACCAAATTGCCAATTCTTAGCAAACAAACAATTATTTTAAATAAAATTAAAGGCAAAACAGAATTATAAATTAATACCCACAAAAGTAATACTCCTCTTCCAGATAACTCATGTCTAAGTGTTAATATTCATTGCCAGAGTTTTCAGTGTCATTCACTGAAACAACTGGGACAGAATCCGGTGCCCCAACTGGGACTTGAACCCCGGGTGCCGGCACCGCAGGTGGAGGATTAACCAAGTGAGCCACGACGCCAGCCAAGGATGCAGTTTTAAAAATGGAATTCTAGCTGGTTAAGTTAAAATACTAAATGTTCCTAAAATGTATGTCCTTTAGTCCTACAACATTCAAGTGTGCATTAGATATATTTTTATCCATTATGAGTCCTCAGTTCTAATTTCTCTGAATATAACCAAATCAATTATATTAGATTCAGCGCAACTAAGTGCAATTTTAATTACCTGTTTATAAAGCTTTTTTTCTGACAATTTGAAATTGGCTTATTCAAGAAGGATGTTTTTCATACTTTGAAGCAAAATACTGATAAATTATATGTAATCCTTGTCTTCTTTCACTGTTACTAAGAAATAGGTTCCATGACTCACAAAGATATATAAGTGATCACTTTGTTCCATGTTCTAAACAAAGGGATATCTTACAAAATGGACATTCCTAGGATCTGAATATTTTTATAAGATTTTACAAAATTTTCTCTTCTCTAAAGACCAACAGCATATAGTATAATGGCACCTTTTAGCGACCATCCTGATTTTGTCACAGAGATACTGCAAGAGAGTCAAAAGTCGATATAATACAACCATTATTGAAATTTGGCATTACCATAGTAAAACACACACACACACACAAAATGGAAAATTAATACAAAAAACATCTGAAATGATAAATAATTCATGTGTGGAAATTGGAAATGGGAATGAGAACTGATGATAGTAAATTTGAGAGTAATTGACACAGCTTTGGTAAAAACAGACACTGCAGAATCAGTGGTGTTGGGAAAACCGGATGTCAATGTGCTAAAGATTGAATTTGACCACCCTCCACCTCTATCCCTGTACAAAATTTAACTACAAATGGATTAAAATCCAAATGTGCAGTCTGAAACAATGAAAATGCCAGAATAAAACAGGAAAAATACTTGAAATCATTGAAATAGGTATCTTTTTTTTATTAAAGTCCTCAACAGCATAGGCAACAAAGCAAAAATGGACACATGGCATTATATCACACTAAAAAGCTTCTTCACAGCCAAAGAAATAAAAAAAGCATTAAGAACCAACTTACAGAATGGTAAAAATATGTATAAGTTATGCATATTAGAGAGGATTAATATCCAAAATATACAAAGAACTAGAAAAACTCAAAAATGACAAAACAAAAATTAATTCAGGGAATTGTTAGTGGATCAGAATGGATATTACTTAGAAGAAGAAATAGAAATTGCCATCAAATACATGACAGAATGTGCAGTACCATTAATTATCAGGGGACTACAAATCAAAACCACAGTGAGACATCATCTCATTAGAGTTAGAAAGGCCACTATCAAAAAGAAAAAAAAAATGGAGATCAAGATGGCTGAATAAGAGGACATTCATTCACTTCAGGCACAGAAATATATTAGAATAAGAAAAGAAGTACCACATTTCCAGGTCACTGACTGAGGAAAAACTTGAATAAAGAAGTGACACAAAATCCAATAGCTTGTGTATACACAAACAATACCACAGCTGGGAAAGAACTCATAAGATCAGTAACCCACTCACAATAGCTACTAAAAATGTAAATAACTTGGGACAAATTTAACCAAAGATGTGAAAATCTCTACAGTGAAAATTAAAGAAAAAATAAGGAAAAAATAGAAGAATATCCCTCAAAATGGAAAAATCTTCAATGTCCATGTGTTAGGAGAATTAATATCATCAAAATGTTCATAGTATCCAAGGCAATTTACAGATTCAATGTTATCACAATGAAAATACCAAAGACGTTTTCAGATCTGGAAAAAAATTACCCTAAAATTCTTCTGGAATCACAAAAGATCCCAAACAGCTAAGCAAGTCTATGCAATAAAGATAATGCTGGAGGCATCACAAAAGAGATTCCAAGACATATATTACATGATAGTTATAATCAAAACAGCTTGGTACTTGCACAAGAATAGAAATGCTGACTAATGGAACACAGCAGAGACCCCAGAAATTAATCCAAGCATCTACAACTAACTAATCTTTGGAAAACGAGAGTCTCTTCAACAAATGTGTTGGGAAAATTGTATCTCTTGTGCAGAAGTATGAAAAAAGACCCCTTTCTTACACCCTATATAAAAATCAACTCACAATGGATAAGGATATAATTACTAGAGAAAAATATAGGGGAAACACTTTAAGACAATGGCATAGGCAAAGATTTATTGGATAAGACCCCAGAAACACAGGCAATAACGGCAAATATGGACCAACAAGATTATATCAAGTTAAGAAGATTCTGCATTGCAAATTAAACACTCAGCAAAGTAAAGAGGCTACAAACAGAATGGAAGGAAATATTTCTACATTATTCAATGATTAAAAAATTAATACCCAGAATGTATAGAGAACTCAAGAAATTCAACAACAAATAAGCATTCCAGTAAAAATTGGGCTAAGGACATGAACAGGTATTTTTTAAGCATGAAATTCAAATGGTCAGACATGTGAAAAAAAATGCTTAGGATCACTAGCCATCAGGGAAACGCAAACACAAACCACAATGAAGTTTTACCTCACCCCAGTTAGAATGGCTATGATCCAAAAATAAAAAAATAACAAATGCTGGCGAGGATGTGGAGGAAAAAGGTACCCTAATTTATTCCTGGTAGGAATGTAAACTAGTACAACAATTATGGAAAAAAGTATGGAGATTCCTCAAAGATCTGAAAATAGATCTACCATTTGACTCAGTCATCCCACTACTGGGAATTTACCCAAGCGAAATGAAATCAGCACAGGAAAGAATTATCTGTACCCCCATGTTTATAGCAGCTGAAGTCACAACAGCAAAGAGTTGGAATCAATAGAAACGTCCATCAGCTGATGACTGGATACAAAATTATTGTATATATACATGATGCAATACTACTTAACCATAAAAAAGAATGAAATACTGTTTTTCACAACAAAATAGAAACTGGAGACCATTAGAGAAATAAGCCAGTCTCAGAAAGGAAAATTTTATATTTTCCCCTGATTTGTGGTAACTTACATACAAATTCCAAAAAAAGTAATGCATATGAGCAAAATAGATATTTTAATATTTGATTATTATTTATGGCACTTGTGTATACTCTTGAGGAGCAGTGGTTTTTCTACTTACTACTTGAATTCTTTATTTAGTTGCGGGTTAACCTTGCAATTATAAAGAAAACTGAAAGTATGTCATTGAAAATTTTTAAGAAAATAAGGAGGGACAGTGAGAGCTAGGGAATGAATGAGGCTAGGGTGGTATATATCATTATGCTCATAAAACTGTATATATGAAATTTATTCCCTTATATAAATTTTAAAAGTAAAAAAAAAAAGTGAAAAATGGTAAACAACACAGAGACTACAAAAGTCAAAGAGGAACAAAGCAAACTGCAGATCTTACCCTGATTCCCAAGTTGAAGGGAATGCCATCTTGCAGGGAAAAATAAGTAGAAAGTGACAAGATTCCTGCCACCACCATAGATCCGCTTCTCTAATTATGAAAGAACTCCACAGTCCTCACTAACTTCATAAATTGTGTAGAAAGCTGATTGAGGTCTAAGCAACTACTTTGTCCCAAGAAAGGAAGTCCCATTGCCTCCCTCCACTCCCAAATCACCAGACCTGAGTTGTGCTGGTACAGCAGTTGTGAAATTCCATTCCGTGTTAGGGCACAAAAAGCAACCCTGTCAGTAGCAGAACCCCCAGAGCCAGTCAGGGTGTGTTCTATGGCAGAGAGCAGACCACATGAATCCTGAAGCAATAGGATTTCTGAGCATAAGCCCAGGAGCTGCATTTGCTGATTCTTCATGATCTAAAGATGTACCCCTTGGCTTCTTGGGACTGCAACAGTAGCAACCCATAAACAAGCCTAGAAGCTCAAACCTGATTAAATTCCCCTCTGCATCTCTTAGTACACAATGCTGGATGGCCAGGGCACAAGTCTCAGCATCAGTCTTTCACACATAGTGGGAAATGTGGAAAGTTCCCTCTGTTTGGGAACTTTGGGATTGTTACTATTAGTGAAAGAAACCTTGGAGTAACTCCCACTCACCTGTGGGATCTGGAGGACCCTAAATGCATTCCTTTTCTTCAGCCTGGTGGCTGACAACCCACAATTTCCAGCATAACTAGCACTCAAGACCTTGGTAGGTAGCCAATGCATCTGAAGCTCAAGGTCTGTGACTATATTTCTTTTTTTCTTTTCTTTTTTTTCTTTCTTTCTTTTTTTTTTTTTTTTGACAGGCAGAGTGGACAGTGAGAGAGAGAGACAGAGAGAAAGGTCTTCCTTTTGCCTTTGATTCACCCTCCAATGGCCGCCGTGGCCGGCGCACTGAAGCCGGGTTACTGCGCTGATCCGATGGCAGGAGCCAGGTGCTTCTCCTGGTCTCCCATGGGGTGCAGGGCCCAAGCACTTGGGCCATCCTCCACTGCACTCCCTGGCCACAGCAGAGAGCTGGCCTGGAAGAGGGGCAACCGGGACAGAATCCGGTGCCCCGACCGGGACTAGAACCCGGTGTGCTGGCACCGCAAGGCGGAGGATTAGCCTAGGGAGCCGCGGGGCCCGCTATGTGACTATATTTCTTAAAGTGACCAGAACCTATCAAAAGAACCAATCCACATTGCTCCCAACTCACACCTTCCAGTATGCAATCACTAGCACAACATGTATTCACCATATGGGATTTGAACAAGATACTTTTCACTCACTTCAGTACTAGAACTAGGGCTTTTGGCAATATAATCCCCAACATCAGTTAATCAGTTATGTCCTCACATGATGAATGGATTTTTATATATATATATATATATATATATATATATATATATATATATACTATTCATGGGGCCGGCACTGTGGTGTAGCGGGTAAAGCCACCGCCTGCAGTTCCAGCATCCCAGCATCCCATATGGGCCCTGGCTCGAATCCCGGCTGCTCCACTTCTGATCCAGCTCTCTGCTGTGGCCTGGGAAAGCAGTAGAAGATGGCCCAAGTCCCTGGGCCCCTGCACTGGTGTGGGAGACCCAGTAGAAGCTCCTGGCTCCTGGCTTCAGATTGGCACAGTTCCAGCCATTGCAGCCAACTGGGGAGTGAACCAGTGGATGGAAGACCTTTCTCTGCCTCTCCTTCTCTCTCTGTGTAACTTTTTCAAGTAAATAAAAAAAGAATAGTATTCAGCCATAAAAAGGATGAAATCTTGGTTTTTTTACAGCAAATGGATAGAACTGGCGGACACCAAGTTAGGTGAAATAAACCATACACAGAAGGACAAATATCACATGTTCTTCCTCATATATGAAAGTTAAAAAACAACCCTCACTCTGAATACAGACATAGAATGAGGATTACTAGAAAATGAGAAGGATGAAGGTATAGGGGAGTTTGAATCAATAGTATGAAAAGCTGAGTGTGGTTCATTAATTTGACAAATATACTAATATGAGATGTTAATAATGGGAAGCTGGATGTGGTTTGTAGATTGTGACAAATATATCACTAATATGAAATATTAATAATAGAAGAAGCTAGATGTAGTATATATGGGAATACTTCTTTTAAAAAATTTATTTGTGAGGCAGAGTTACACAGAGAGAAGGAAAGACAAAGAGAGATTGGTATTACATCTTTTGCATCTTCTGGCTCACTCCCCAAATGGCTGCAATAGCTGGAGCTGAGCTGATCAGGAGCATCTTCTCGGTCTCCCATGTGGGTGCAAGGGACCAAACACTTGTACCACCTTCCATTGCTTTCCCAGGCCATTAGCAGAAAACTGGATAGGAAGTGGAGTAGCTGGGACTCGAACTGGCACCCATATGGGATGCCAGCACCACATCTGGAGGCTTAATCTACTTATTACACCACAGTGCTGGCCCCTATTTGGGAACTCTTTCCCACTTCACACTGCTTGTTTTGCAAATTTAAAGCTATTCTCAAAAGTTTATAAAAAGAGAAATTAACAAATGCCGGCAAGGATAATGGGTACCAAAACACAGCCGTATTGAAGTAACAAGTTCTTGGGTCACTTAACATAAGTGAAGTGACTGTGAAGAGTTAAAAATTGTATATGTGTGGGTGTCAAAAGTTAAGCTTAAGCTTACAGGTTTAAACCTTCCTGGTACAGCTGTGAAAATAAGACAGAGTAAAGTAGCACCTTGACAGTAGGGACTCCATTTTGGAGCACTTGAGACTGCATTCTGGGAAAGCACCCCCCCCCCCCCGTGAGACTCTGGTCTGAAACTATGATCTCAAATAGTCGGACAATAGCAGTGCACTACATCACCCTTGGCAACGCACAAAACCCCCCTAGCATGATTGCTCAAGCTTAAAAGTAGAAAGGTTGCACCTGGGTTACCTGGGCTAATAATGAAGATGTGATTTGTCTATGTCTTAAAATCATAATTGCTGATTGTAAGATTTTAGCAACCGCTTAGCAACCGTGTATTCTCTCCCCCCTCCCGATTTTGCGGTTTTTGCCTTTATAAACCCTATGCTGTAGTTCCTCACTGCTCCTCTGTCCTTGTCAGAGGGCCCCAACATGTTGGATCAATAAATTTAACCCTTTGCTGGTTGCATGAGAGAAAAAGTCTCTTGGAGTCGTTCCTCGGGCGGTGGGCTTTTTTTTAGACCCTAACAACTGTAGCTCACAATAATGCATTATGTAATATATAAAAACTGAATAAAGAAGATGGTAGACTCCAAACAAACAAATGAACAAACAAAAAAGATTAGGAAAGTGAAATGCTAGTTGCAAAGTATGATAAATTTATGCTATGTATGTCTGTTAAGATATCACAATGTGCCCCATAAAAATGTACATGTATAATACGTTAATCAAACATTTTTAAAAATAAAATAATTCAAGTAAATAAAAGATGCTATAGCTAGAACAATTTTGGATTCATATATACACACATAAATGGTATGTTTTTATGGTGGGAAGACAGACATTCCTGAACATTATTGTCTGGGATAGGCCTATCATGACATTTGTATGTTTGTTAGGTAGTGAAAATGACTCTATGTTTTAAAGCCATACATATTGCTTTCAGTAGCAAGTGACTTCAAATTGTAATAATAATTCCTAAAGTATCATTTATCCTAAGAATAATACTAGTATGAGTATAAGCTTCCAGGTACCTAACCCTGAGCAAGCAAATCAGTCATCTACAATTTTAGTTACTAAGAGAATGATACAGAGGAATTATAATTTCCCTGGAATCAGAATACCTGAATTATATTTCCATTTCTTCTAAGTCATGTCACTATATGTGCATGCACCAGAGTTTTCTGATCAATGCAATTAGGATTGAATACCAGAGCAGGAATACTTCTGAATTCTAAATTTTAAGACTTAAGACAGTTGAAATATATGTAAAGTTGCTGCTAAGTAT